>NC_056741.1:1733519739-1733649739 GCF_019279795.1 Protopterus annectens | reverse complement strand
GTACAGAAATATACATATTAGCACAAATCAAAGCTTAGTCTAGCAGCAGTCAAGTTGCTTATGCTACGTCATATAACATATCGACGTGTCATGTATACAAGAACCGTTACATGCAACTATTACAGACACGTAGAATATAAGAATGTCCTCTAATCAGGACAGATGCAATGGCTAGAGTATTGTCACATGACACATATGCCTAAGGAGGGACTGTCCCATGCAAAGTGGGAAAGGCGTTACACCTACAGTCTCCCGTCATCCAATCTAAAAGGTGGAAAACCTACATTAGGTATGCGGTAGCATGACCCGGCAGAGAGCTGCGTCAACCAAATAACATTCAAATGTCAGCATTGCAGAGTATCGGTTCCCATGTATCAGCCAGATGGGAGCAGATTGTATGAGGAACACGCATCTAATAAGATTATGTCACTGGACAGGCCGCCCTGTCCGTACAGTCAAACGCCTGTCATCGCCTAATGGTTAGACATACCCGATACTGTAATCATGTAGTCCAATGTAATACGCATCACAAGGGATTGCGCACACCCAGCGTGAGTGACAAATGTAAGCACAAATGTCGGTGAGCGAGCGGGTGTAAGCGTGTTTCTCTACCATTATGCCAGTAGTACATTGTTAAAGAAATGTGTAGTCTAAATGAGTATAAGGAGCTGTAACCAGAGGTCAGCCGTGCTTACCACCATGCAAACCCATGCACAATCACTCCCACCTGCTGGAATGTGCCTTACTCACTCCATATCCAAAGGCATCGTTCTGTCTGCAAACAAAGAACCGTTCTTTGTACGTGTTGGTAGCAATACCCTGCGCACACAGCTAATGTGAATTACCAATACACCATGGCATATGTACAGAAAATAGACCACACACATACCATACAGCACAATCATCCAACAGTATAGCAGTGTACTGGCAGATATGTCCAGACCACTGGTGTTTGCAGACCTGGCCGTCCTGTGTTTCAGTGTGTGAGCATGCCCAGTATGACTGTTACGCATGTTGTCGACTGACATTACCGTCATACCGTCATGTGTTTGAGCATGCCAAGTATGGTCAACTGGATTGCATGTGTCACATGTCCAGATAGTCAGTACTGTGGTGCTGAACCCTGCGTTCTACACCGACAGGTGGCATGCTGTGTCTGCAGAGTAGCTAATGGTCATGTGGCATTGACAGTTGCTACATTTATGCACAGAGTGGGGGGACATCCAACCGCATCCACAGTCCTACACATCACCGGGGGTGGTGCACATGACTCTCACATGTGTACATTGGAAGGGGGGCACAGCTGATAGTTGTACACATGTGCCACTACTGTACTGGTATGCCAGGTACTCCATTTCAGTGTGTGGACCTATCTAAATTGCTGGTTGGAGGCATACCAGTGTACGTCAGATCCTAGCTTTAATTACCAGCATAGTGGTGTTGGACATCCTAGCCTTCACAACCTACATCCAACTGCCTGGCCTGCTATAGTCTGTGTGTGTCTATGGGGGTTGGGGTCATTCATTGGGCATATCCAGAGACCATTGTATATCATTTGTCTGTATTGGTCTACACCTGTCCAGCTGTATGGAACTTGTGTGGCCCGTATGGACACACATGATGTTCAGCCCATAACCTACAATGGGTTAGGACACCCTGTGTACTACTGACTACTATTGTGACCCCGGTATGTGCTACAGATGTCATGGTGCCACTATGAATGTGTACTGTCGGCTGCCCTAACAGTCAGCCACCAAATTCCCTTGTATGCTCACATCCATACCATAGCAATGGGTAAATACACATTCTAATACAACTGCCAATTGTTAGGTCGATTGACTTACCTTGGGGGTGTACCGGACCTGAGGACGGTGCTGGAGGGCTGCCTATGTCGGATGCACACAGTGCACTTCCTATACATGTCTGAGTACAGGTAGTGTCGTGTTTGGCATCTATTGTACTGTGTGCGAGTCAGAGAGGGTGAAATCCCTGGGTACCTACTGTGTCAGTGCATATGCCTTGTGTTGCCTCTTTGCCAAGGGCAGGTCATACTGTGCACAGCCCTATCGCCTACTGGGCCCAGCTCAGGTAGTTCCTCCTCCAAGTCACACTGTGCCTGTACAGGTCTTGGCATTGGTGGTGGGCTGTGTGGCCCTGCCCCATGTTGTTCCTGCTGCAACTGTTACTGCAGGATCAGATTGTGTAGCATAGCAAATACCATAACAATTTGTGTGCATGTAGCTAGGGAATACTGCAGGGTTCCACCGGATGTGTCCAGATACCAGAACCGTGACCTGAGCATCCTAAACACATGCTCAATTATATGTCTTGCCTGTGCATCTGCCTCATTATGGTGTGATTGTCCAGCTGTGTGTGCATTGCAGATGGGTGTCATCACCAGCCACTCCAGTGGTTACCCAATATCCCCCACTAGGAGACTGTAGGTGATGTCCATATTGGCAAAGGTGTGGTACAGCTGCGGCAGATGCCATTTATCGGAATCGTCATAGCTTCCAGGGCAGACAGTACACACATTCAGTTTAATGCCCTGGCCATCGCATATGGCCTAGCTGTTGGATGGTATGCCCCTGCAGTTAATTTAGGCCCTACCCCGCTCACCGGGTGGTGCTTAGATGCATATGTGTGTGCAGGCTATAACACCCAGTACCCCAGGGTAGTCAGCCATGTGGTGGAAGAGATGCAGATTGCTGGTCTACAAATCACGTGTGTTGAGGACATGTACGTGCTCACTAGCACGTGTTGACATGGCGTCTGTGAACTGGTGCAATACACTGGATGCAGATGCCTGTGAGATCCCCATGATATCCCCAGTTGTGCTTTGGGAGGTACCTGTGGCTAGTATACCTAGGCCAACACATACCATGGTATCCACTGTGATAGGTTCCCTCGGCCTGTTTGATGTGTCAGGTGTGGCCGGCACAGGTCAACAAGCCACTGTAGGAGGTCTCTGTCCAGCCCATAGCCCTCCACTATCCCCAGCTCATGTAGCCCATGGTAAGTCACCCTGGGTCTGTAAAGTCTTATGTCACACCACTAAGGGTTTTTCGGCAGCATACACATCCTCACCACCCCCAGCCTCCTGCACATGTTGGTCTATATTGCCTGCTGCAGCCCTTCTCATTTGATTGGACTGTGTTGTGAAACGTCCCCGCATGTATACACCGGCAGTGTAGAGTGTGTTAGAAACCTGTGTGTATGGTGCTTGCTCACATTACTGTAGTGTTCTGGTGCGGGCTGACCATGTAATCTGTTGATTGTGCTGATCATCACCTGTTTGTGCAGCCTGTTCAACTTGACTACCCCACTACTGCTTTTGTCCCTCCCAATGTCACCAGGAAGGTATAGACACACCCCTAGCTTAGGCATGCTAAGGCAGGAACAATCCTGAGGCACAGGTCTCCATTGTACGTACAGTATGCCTGACCCCCTTCCCATGCTTTCATCTATATTCGAGCCCTGCACCCAGCTATCTACACACATACACTCCTGGGATCTGCATCACACCCTGGGGATAAACAGGATTCACTATTGTCAACCTCATCTGCATAGTATAGTCTTCCAATGCATAGTTATATGATCCATACCGACCCTCCAAATTAATAACCACTGCTTACTGTTGCTCAGATCCATACACAACTGGTTAAAGGTGCCTTACTATCACCATATTCTATGTCACTTGGTCTTCCCAGCAACAAAATAAATGGTGTCTACACGACTAGAACCCAGGACCCTGCACACCACAGATGATGTGCTTTAAAACTACGCCATGGCAGATATGCATACATCTGAAGTGATTACGTACTGATCATCCAGCACAAACATTCAATAGTGCTAATGTCCACATACATATTTGTATATATATATATATATATATATATATATATATATATATATGTCTATCTATCTATAACTACATATATCATATATATTATATATATACATATATACATATATATATATATATATATATATATATATATATATATATATATACATACATACATACATACACTTATACATATACACCCACATACATAGATATTGCATTTATATCACAACTGCTGCGGACCACATGACACCAAAGCATTAGACAAGAATGAAAAGGAAACTACATGTGCCACCTGCATTATGTAGTGGTGTTACTATCAAGGCAAGTGTGTTTTGTTGCTTCACATGGGTCAGACTGTATTAAGGGTAAGAGTAGGGCTGCTGACATTTACTCACCAGACCTATTGGTGAATGTATGTGTTGACAACCCAGTGTCTTGGCCGATTATGCGATCTGTGAACACTATATAGGAAAGCAACAAAACACACTCAACACATCCTGAAGCTAGCCACCCACAGATACCAACATATAGGGTATGACTGCCAGACACACACACCCATCATGCCTTGGAATCGAGCACCTACCTGTCTATTCTATTACACTACAGCATTATGCAGTAACAGACCGCGCTACTGAGATTATTGGATCACGGTACTCCCAGAGGCATACTTCTAGGTGGGTGACATCATCAGCAAAGGCAAAGATGCCGATAGGGAGTGTACAGAGAGTGAGCTGTCTAAAAACATTACTCTGTCCCCAGGCAGCTTGAAACACACACGGCAGGGATGGGATTAAAATATAGACCTGACTACCTTATCACACTACAGCACACGATAGTCACACAAGCGATGCTACCAGCTACCAAATCACACAGCACTCCCCAGAGGCCCCAGGTAGGTGGTGACATCATCAGCAAAGGCAAAGACGCAGAGAGGGAGTGTACAGAGAGTGAGCTGTCTAAAAACATTATTCTGTCCACAGGGAGCTGGAAACACACACACGCACGGCAGGGCTGGGATTAGAACTTAGACTTGACTACCTTATCACACTACAGCATTACTCAATTACAGAACATGCTACCGATATTACTGGATCACAGCACTCCCAGAGGCATACTTCTAGGTGGATGACATCATCAGCAAAAGCAAAGATGCAGAGAGGGAGTGTACAGAGAGTGAGCTGTCTAAAAACATTACTCTGTCCCCAGAAAGCTGGAAACACACTGCAGGGCTGAGATTAGAACATAGACCTGACTACCTTATCACACAACAGCATTACGCAGTTACAGATCACGCTACTGAGATTACTGGATCACAGCACTCCCAGAGGCATACTTCTAGGTGGGTGACATTATCAGCAAAGGCAAAGACACCGATAGGGATTGTATGGAGTGTGATCAGTCTAAACGCATATTAGTGTCCCAAGGCAGATGGAGACAAACACACAGCAGTGGTGTGAGCAGGACAACTGGCTATCTACGGGGCACTATTACAACACTACATAGATACGAGATGAGTCATAGACAGTACACCTTTCAAGACAGTCAATATGACCTTCTAGGAATGCAGACATCAACATGGATGCTGGCAGTTATGGTGTACATACCTGTGAACCAGTGTGTTAAGTTTAGGAATCCATCCTGAAGTGGGGTATGGCCATCTGATGCTTGGATGACCACTATCGCTATACAGGATAACAATGGTCATGCCCATACACAGAGGCACACAACTGACACAAGGTGTTAATGGGAATGATCACACACTTAGTAGCACACATCAGTCTGGAATGCACTATGTGTCCATCTACACAACGGCGTAATGGGCATGCTCACACAGTAGCAAAGGGCTGTCTTGTATGCACACAGATTCTAAACAAGGAAGGGCACAGTCTGTTGATAGTCATCATTGTTAGCATGAACGCTGTATGACATATGTCTGACACCAGTCTTCTACACAACATCTGCTGCTGTCCATCACCTTAGCTGTACCAATCACCTTAGCTGTACCAATCTAAACCTAGCACACCAATACCACCTGTGGTGTTGTCCTGGCAGGAGTGGGTACTTCACACATGTAGTACCATACATAGACAAAGAACCTGAGACCAGGTAAACACCCTGACACCTACAGGACAACTGCATTGTATGTATATGCTAAATTGTGCTAGATGTGTAGCGTTCGTAATCATAGCTGCCAATCTAGATCCAACAATGGGGAATATTGACATCTGTGCAGTAAGGAACACCTGGCATAAGGCGCAGTTGTGCGCAATAGCACTACCACTGTATACCTCAGATACAGACATGTGGGCCATAAGACCATTACGGACCACTCCAGGTGTTAGTGTCCCCACGTATATGAAGGCCACTCACATGTACTGACCAGTAGACTCTCAAAAGCCATCACAGATGTGTCAGGTGCAGATCACAGTGGTAAATACCGCACTGTAGTATGTAGCCCTCACACATCACCGTGTCCTTGGACCAGCAACATACATCCATACATTAGTACAACACCATGTTACTCATGACCAGTGGACTGTACCTAGCTCTACAGCAACTGTGCAGACTACACATGTACTGACAGGGTTCCATCATGTGTTATGCAATGCACTGATACCACTATTCATAACCAGGTTGGCTGTACACACAACAGGGGGCCCTGTGTGTTATACAGCTGTAACAGATAACTGTTGCTGTACACCGGGCAACACACCCATGTTTGGATGTGACATACATGTAACTGCCGTGGATATGTACATGTCCCACACACACACACACACACACACACACACACACACACACACACACAACACATATGTGCATAGCATAGCTAATGCTGTCCTTTGTGCAGACACGTGGCTACAGTGATTACACGCATGCACATGGAAGGTAGGTCCATGGCTGTTTAATGCTAATAGTACATACAGTAGCAATCTTGACTGAGTTAACATTCCCTCTGTACTGGTTACCCATCACAACTATCATAGCATACAACAGTCATGTATGTCACACGTTCACCAATTGCAATGCATACAAACATGGCTACATGACAGGAATATAGGACCTATACACATGTACAGGTAGTGGTGTGCATTCAGCTACCGTGCATGAGCAGTAGCTGATGTTTGCAGTTTGTCTGTGTCCAACTACAACGTGCAGTTGCAATGCAGTCCCATCACTGACACCTGTATATGGTGAAATACTGACAATACGGTAAGATGTACATCAGGTATGGATGGATGTGTGTACATAAAGTGGAGGGCCACCTTTGCAGATGGATGTTTCCTGAAGACAGCTCACAGGTGTGTCAAAAGCCGTTCTACCATAACATGTGCAAACAGTAAGCTATGTTTCCGGTAATTGCAGGTGAAGTTATACAACCTACACAATGGTCAGGGTGTCACTGACTGTAAAGCAGTTGATACCTGTAACACTTAAGTCCTCCCATGTGTATATAGCAGCACACTTGCCGAAGGTAGCGTCGGTACACATTGTAATGCAGGCAATACTGCTGCATGTCTGTCAGACGAATCAGAAGATAGCAGGTGTTTGTTTCACAGTACTGCCATGTGTGTTTGCTTGTGTGACCATATATGCCACGTATGGTGGGGAATACATCCCAATTGTTACACACCCCTGTACACTGTTGTAGAGATCTGTACATAATGCAGCATAGACAGCAAGACACAGGCAGGGGTGGTGTGTGTATCACACACATTAGCTATCTATATGTGCATGACATGTGTGGACTCCAGTGTGTGTATGTGTATGTATGCATGGCTGTCTGGTGCATGGAGTGAGGATGTATGCTACCATTGAGAACAGATAGAGCCCCTAACCCCTCAAGGTGATGCAATCTACTACCCTGTTGATGCCATCAGTCTTACGCATTACTGACTACCTGTACATGTTCATTCTCTGTGTCACGTCATGTGGGTGCACAGTACTGTAATGGTGATTACCACATAGGCCGGGGTCCTCACCTCAACACTATCATGTGTGTGTTACAGTGTCGTTGACCCCGTGAGTGTGGGTGTGTTACTGTGTGTGTCTGTGTATGTCTGTGTGTGTTCACATCCTGTAATGTGACAGTGTTTTACTGCTACACAGTGAATCCTCATGCTATCAACTGGCCCCTACCCTTGACATCAGCTAGACCGCTGTGTAAACCCCCCGCACCATGTAGCTGTACCTGTGATGTCACCTGGTATGGATGTCCTGTCTCTGGCCACTGTAGCCTAGTACACAGCTCACATGCTCCTGGATCAGTAGGTGTGTAGAGATCTATAGAATGTCAGCCTTTATAACAGTGATGTTGAGGCTACGTATAGCACGCTGGTATTGCCATCCATGCCTGTGAGTACACCACATTTACACATGTGAAACTGGAAACACTGGTACTTAATGGCACATGCAATAAGACCTTAAGGAGGGAAGCAGGGCATCATTACCAACATGCTGTGACTGTTGTTACCAAGACACATACTGTGAACATAAAAAAATGCATTCTAACCACAAATACTGTTACGTAATGGCACATGCAATTAGACCTTCAGGAGGGATGCAGGGCATCATTACCAACATGCTGTGACTGTTGTTACCAAGGCACATATTTTCAACATGAAACAATGCAGTCTAATCCTGTACTACATGGTATGTCTGCTGCATGCCAATGGTACACAACAATTATAATATACACCTATCTCACTATTCTGTTCACCCTGTGCATCAGACCATATGAGCACGTCCCTGCACCGATGGTGTGGATGACAGGGATGCAGCACAGGCATCATCATATGCAAAGGGTGATAATGTTTGCCAGGGGCCTAGGCTGCACCAGTGGATGACATCATGTATGTGGGTTAGGGCCTGTGATCTACTTGGACATGTGCGGTTATTATGCATGTGGGTGTTGGTGCCCTACAGATGTTACTGGTGTGTGCGGGTATGTGTGCACACAGTTCTGCCATGTATCCGGCCTACACAGGGGTATTGTTGACAGCTCCAGATTGTACAGACCAGGATGTACAGCTCACTGTGTCTGGCCATGGCCACATGACCTGTTCCTGCCAGGGGTTGCACAGGCACTACCAGACAGAGGAACAGAATGGGTACTGTCCGATGACACATGTCCACTGGAACCGTGTCCCAGCTGGGACCATCCAGGGCCACGTCCACATGGCATGATGTGTCCTGGTGCTGCTTCCAGCACTATGGCAGTGGGCATGTGAGGTAGCTCATTTGCGTAGACCTGCACCAGGTGGTGCAGCTGGCCGACGTCCCCATGGCCTATGCCTCACTCCTACCAGATGTTCCAGCACAGACAGCTCACATTCACGGATTGCCATGCCACAGTCAAGGATTCCAACCATGTCACCCAATCGCCTGTCCAAAACGTTAGCAATCTGCTGTCGAGCATTTGCCAATGCCTGGATATTTTTGTTTAAAGAATGGATAGCAGCCCTTTGAAGCCTCTGCCCTTCTCTGTTCTGCCATTCAGCATGTGCCTGTGCCGCCATTACAGTCTGAAACATGTGTCTGGTAACACCAGCTGATGCGCTCTGTCATGCAGGTGCATGTCAGCCAGGGGTCCTTCTATGAGCAGCACTGGCCATATGCCTATGTGGCACATCTGCGGTCATTTTGCTGACACCATGGTGTGACGACACACCTTCCATAGCCACCACACGTTCCTGTTCCAAGCTAACACATGGTAACTGTCCTTCCTCTATGGCCACTGGTGATGGGGTATGTGTTGGCATGAGAACTGTGTGCAGGGAAGAGGGTTGATATAGGTGGGATGGCAACCAAAGGCACAGATTCAGCCCCTGACAACCCTGCCTGTACCTCAAGCATATGTTCATCACTGCTAGATTCTGTGGGGACACTAAGATCAGTTGGACCGCAGGAGGGCAATGCACCTACATCACCTGTGAAGGCAAACAAAGACTCTACATTACAATAGACACACACACACACACACACACACACACACACACACACACACACACACACACACACACACACACACAAACACACACAGACAACCATGCATATGACAGAAGGCCATGCATGTGATATGACAGAAGGCATGCAGCATGCATGTGATACAGCAGGTGGCATGCAGCATGCATGTGATACAGCAGACGGCATGCAGCTCAGACATTAACAGTGTTAGTTAGATTACATCCCTAGGTTGCACACAACAGCAAGCATGTATCATAGCAGAAGCCATGCATTTCACACAATCATGGTAGTAAGCATGCATCCCTGTGATACATCATGTGGACCAGCACAGGTTAACAGTACACATGGCTGATGTGAGGCATATGTCCTTGACATTAACATGTAGTATGACGTAATCTGCTGATGTGTGCAGTGACATGCATACATGTTTGACACAATGGTGTCCTGACACATGTACAGTGGTGTAATGGTGTCACATTGCAGTGTTGTCTGTATGCCCTACAGATAGAATGCAGTTTTAGTAGATGTGTATGACCATTGAGGGTGGTATGAGGCGTCTATATTGCTATACAGTGTAAAGTACAGGCACAGTGCCATTGCATGGAATCATGAGGCGTCTCTATTGCTATACAGTGTAGAATACACATACAGTGCATAGCCATGACTGTGTGCATACACAATACATAACATACTGTGGATTGTGACCCATGTCGCTGAGGTGTATAACCACTAAACCATTCTGTGTCATGTGTGACAGGTCACCAGAAGACATACCGATGACACCCTTGCACAACTGCTAACATTTCTTAGCTGCCTGTCAACCATGTCCACACATAGCAGACTGGTCAATACACCATGTTCAACATGACATTTATGTACCACACACATGAGGTGCATGGCTGACAGTGATGTCCAACAGCAGCAAGGGAAATGTATGGTATCTCTGGCCTGATGTGGTGTCTGTATATGTATGTGGAAGCTGTACAGGTGACTACTTTCATGCTGTGACACAGTCATGATGTGCAACACATTGTATGTGGTCGAATTAAGTGACACCTCCACAAGCTGTGCACAGGCTGTTAGGATGTCCAGTGTTCCACATCTACTATATAACTATTCAACAAAGGCTATAGTTGGACCATATGTAGACAATGTGCAACAGGGTGTACACACATACACATCACATCTACTGTGTGTTACTACATGTCTCTGGCCATCCTCCATGGCCATGTGTGAACATGTATTGGGCAGATGTGTGTGTGATGGCCGTCTATGTCACATGTCTGGGTTGTCCCGTATGACATACACCCATAGATGTCAGATACTCCAGTGTCCACAGGGTTATACAGACAAAGAGTTGTCTGTTTGGTATGTGGGGTATGTTTTATGGGATAGTGTGACAATGTTGCAGCCAGACCACTACATGTCTGGGACATGTCAGCTGGCACATCACAATGTCTGCACTCATTGCAGGGGCACATTCCACAATGGTGAATCATGTGGGCTTCTCATATCCCTGCTCACTATGTAGTACTGTTTGCATAGCTCACTGTGTAGTACTGTTTGCATACCCCACATGTGTTGTTCTGATGTATAGTACATATTCCTACATTGAAGAACACCTCCACCGTTGTATGGACAGCTGTCCACACATCTAGCAATGACAGTTACTGTGGTTTCATGTTGTTGTTTCATTTGGTTTGTACATATTGCACATGTGTAGTCAGTGTGATTGATGAAAGGTGCGAACTGTATATCATGATTGGACCATACATTATGTCTACATGTGTTAACTGGCCACATGGCGAATGAATCTGTGCATTCACATGCCTGATACTGATAACTGTCTCACCTGCAATAGACTGCTGTCTCTGTGGCACGCCAGAGGTACCTGTATAGATGTGGCACAGCAGTTTGATCATTATCCATGACTGTATGACAGCTACTGGGTGCACTTTGCATGTTAACACATTCGCCAGTACAATAGCATATACTATGGAGTATGCACATGTGTGCATACACAGGGTAGCATACTATAGTATGCGGCATGTGTGTACATTACATAGTGTACAGTGACACATGCGACTAAATGGGGTATACTATTTATATGCACAGTAGTGACTAACCAGGCAACTCCAGGCTCTGTGGTTGGGAGACACCCACCTCCACGATGGCAGCTAGAGTTTGCAGATGCTGTTCTGATGGGGTCCCCAGGCTGTCCAGTAGCTCCTCGGTAGGTGTGAGTGGGGTCTGGGTTGGTGGCCCACCACCTGTTCCACCTTGTTCCCTGGTGATTGCATTGGCATGCTGTTTTGCATGTCGGATCAAGTCCGTGCAGTGTCTGCCCACCTGCTGGTAGGTGCGGTTATGGCCACCCACATCGTTAACCCTCCTGCGAAGTTCCTGCCACAGGTCATCATGCTGCTGGGCATGCTGTGGCACATGGCTGAACAGTACCTCATAGTTATCATGGAGGTATGGTATGAGGGCATCATCGTCCAAGCGGCTATATGCCGGCAGTCGTGATCAAGGCATTATCTGTAAGACATAATGATGGAGACAGGTCACAGCATCTCAGAGATGCACAGAGATACCGATGCACATTCATGTATATTACATTTAGTACTTATGAACAGTTGTCTTTGCAAATCGTCATGACACTCACACGACTGACATGTTTGTTTCACACACATGTAACACCCAATGAGGACTGGATATTATCACCATATACGTGTGTCACCTCATTACATTGCTCATACTCCATTTGAATGCTGTCTTGATGTGGGCATGTCTGTTTGCCTGTACTGGTGTTCTTGCCTATCAGCACATGCCTGGATGTGTGCACATTAATGCTGTTGACCTTGATGCTGTGAATATGTCACATATCATCACATTCACTGCCTTCACGGACATAGGCAGTGACAATGCAGACATGCGCACGGAAACCTTTACATGCATGTGTTTTGCTATATACATCTACACGGCACTGTACAACAGTTCAACATCCTGCCATGTATCGCCTGTGTTGCACATATGATACACATGGGATAATGGCTAGCCGGATGGTATTCGCAGGGATGGTTATCAACTATAGCATGTACGACCAAGATCATGTAGTAGTGTGTATGCCCTGGGCCATGTATGTGCATAGGATATCAGGTTTTCTAGCTGTATCCGACAGTAATGTTCCCGCCAACAGGTGAATCAGTGCCATATTACTGATCCAGACAGTCACTGATACATCTACCATGCGGTCATCACACCATGTATGACAGAGATGACATGTGCAGCTTTGCTGTACAGGGTTGCATGGTATGGCAGGAGTATGTCACATGTATGGCACAGGGATCTGTCCAGCATGTGGCGACCCTTGTACTAGGAAGGTGGCTGTCCATGACGTATGTCTTTCAGATCAGGATATGTACATGTAGCATGCCCAACATCACAGTGTTGCACATGTCTTTATGCAGGGTAGGCAGCATGCTGCATTGTGGAAATGTGGATTATGAAGGTTGGTGTCGCCCATCCAAGCATGGCCAATACCCCTTAAAGGTGATATGTGATCCAATATTGGTCACGTGAGTGCTGAGTATGGCTGTCCAATGATCTCCATGCTCATGGATGGCACCCTGTCTTGACTTGGGTTGCTTCTTATGACTGCCTAATAGGCCTGGTGATGTCACTAGCTCAGGGAGGTAAACTGCACACCACTATTCCTTACACACAGTGTCCATAATGTTGACCCCTTAAAGGTGATATGTGATCCAATATTGGTCACGTGAGTGCTGAGTATGGCTGTCCAATGATCTCCATGCTCATGGATGGCACCCTGTCTTGACTTGGGTTGCTTCTTATGACTGCCTAATAGGCCTGGTGATGTCACTAGCTCAGGGAGGTAAACTGCACACCACTATTCCTTACACACAGTGTCCATAATGTTGACCGCTGCCGAGGTGGTAATTAATGGGTACAGGGTTATTAACATTATTTATTTATTTTATTTTATTTATCATTTGTTGACCGGGAATGTCCGACTAGGTTCCACAGAGCCTGTTTTCAGCGGAGGCCCGGGGAGAAATGCTCCAGATGCATGTCTTTGGAATAACGGTAACAATGCAATAAGCAGCTGTGGGATTGTGCACATATGTCACGCACCTCACCCACAAAGCCCATGCTGTATGTTGTCCACAACACTGAGTCAGCTATTGCTCCTAGGTCATGGCCATTCACATTCTCACATATGCAGATGCCTCCCATTTGTCTGTGTGGTATGGGCTACAATGACAGGGGAGTACAAAACATTAACCCTGTTTTACTGTAGCTGCCACTGGTGTGATACGCATATGTCACTCAGACACCTTTTGTAGTTTTGCTTCTGTGAACAGGCCACTGGTAGAACACTCCTGTGACATACAAAGGTACATGTGTAGGTGGAACACAGTATGGGTAACAATGTCCTCTGACCTGTCACATGTATGCTATGCAGTGTGAATTTATCGGTACTGTCATCTACATCTGTACTGCTAACAACATGTACGTTGATTAAGGTTCATAGGCTTTCAGACCATACTCAGCAGGGTAATAATGCTGTGCCTCCCATTATGAGTGGCGTCTCCACTTTGTGGGTTGTGATAACTGTTAGTGTGATCCATTCCGTATTTTCACAGACTGCCATAAAAACTATGTTTTACATGACAGTGCATGTGTAGAGCAAACTGTTTTGCCATATGTGTATTATACTACCAGGGATTTGTACAGGTCACATGCAGCCGGAGTGTACCTTGTACCATCATATTTATGGTTACAGGGGCTATGTCGTGTTCATGGATATGTGATTGTGTACCTATTGGGGGGGGTCAGTGAGTTTATATTATCCAACACCCTATCTGTATTGCTTATTCATGCTCAGCACTTGTTCGGAACATGTACACACTTCATGAGCTACTAATTACTATATCACTCAATCCTACTTATTTCCTACAGGTAAACACTGTTTGTCCTTACATTTCCAGCATGCTTACAGTACAACAGCTGTTGTTCACACTTACCTCACATATCTTGTGAGTAATGGTTGACTAGACAGGCATGTCCAAATGTCAATTACCAGTGTTATCGCCTGTCTATATGATGAATGTGGGCAACATGAGGCAGTATAGCAGTCATCTTATGTACACAGTCAATGCTCACCTCCTAGGATATGACACTACAGCCTGTGGGAGATGCACATATGTAGCCATGCTGGAGGTAATGCTCTCTCCAACCCAGACTTACCCTGACATTCATGTGGGGATGGTAAACATTTGCAGCACACCCCACTCATCACATAGTCTCAGTAGATCTCCACCACCACAGGCCACACATAGTAAGAGTACAACATTTGCGGAGCCTCTCCATACTACTCTATGTAGGCAACAGAGGCAGCCCCCATCACCAAACACAACACCAATTACTTATAGCCCACAGACTCATGTGTGCCTGTCAACTACAGCCAATAGGGTGTTATAACATACCCAAGACACTATTCATAGGCAACTCTGTAGGTGGTCACACTGATGTCCCACTCAGCAGACCACACAAGGCGATAGTCACTGTCATCTAGCTCTCAGGTAACAGGATCCACAACATAACCTATGCACTCAGGTCACTCCTCAACAGGTACAATATGACTGTCATTCACCATGTTAGTGTGAATGCCCTGAGATATAACTTCCTGGACTACATGTACAGGGACATGCAATAGCTTTCCGATCTTGTAGCCCAGGCAGGCATTGCCCAAGCCCTGAGAAGCAGTCTGCATTAGTCCAGATGGATGACACAGTAGAACAACATTATTATTCACTTCAACAGTTGCCTATGCTTCTGGTGACATTCCAAGGGTATCCAGTATCTGTCTGCTTTGAATGACATGGTCAACAAACCACAATGCTTTGGCACAGATGGCCTGCACCTGTCAGTCCTGGGATTATGGGTAACATCTAAGGCTCTTGCTGCTCCTATACTGCCTGTTTTAGACACATTTCAGAAACATATTCACCACCAGAACAGGTACAGGCAAGCAAAACCTGAGGGTATTGTTACTCAATGCTTGACATCTTCATCTCAAATGCACTCATCCAAGGCACTCCTTATAATGGACCACTTCGATGTCTCTGCAGTGACTGTGACCTGCTTCTAGACTCCAGAGAGCACCCCTGCACTGACAGGCTATTACACAGACCACACCTTTCAGTCATGTAACCAGGACCGGAACACACATGGCAGAGGTGTGTCCATATTTCACAGGGATTTACACACCTCCATACTGGTTGCTTAGCACGATGCATCAGAGGCAATCCAAGTGCAACTAACTGTGGCCAGAACTGCTATACAAATTGTAGCTTGCTACAGATTCCACACCATACCCCACAGTTAACGGCCCTCATTTCTTGGTGTACTGGAAAGTAGGGTTCAAACAGGAACTACTGATGTGACACTGACACTACCCCACACCTAACTGTGATACCTACTCATGTACCGACACATTAGGCTAACACATTCATGGATTAATAAACTCCATTCGGCTGGATCAACCTATACACATCACCACCAAGGCCAACAATATCCTAGACCTGGACATTACCAACATGTGTGACTGGTGTTACACACCTGGGGTTGTCCCCTCATTGGTCAGTTCTGAACGTATGCTAATCACCCTTATTATCCACATCCC
Organism: Protopterus annectens; assembly: GCF_019279795.1. Classification (NCBI taxonomy): domain Eukaryota; kingdom Metazoa; phylum Chordata; order Ceratodontiformes; family Protopteridae; genus Protopterus; species Protopterus annectens. The sequence continues at coordinate 1,733,633,213 of NC_056741.1, read as the reverse complement.
GGCACCACACCCTTCATGGAAAACACAGTACAATACTCCTACAAAGCCAACTTCACGCTTTGTATGACTGAAGTAGTAAATGCCATGACATCCGTGCAGATGGACAATATAGTTACAAACGCAGAAACATTCCCAACTGCACTTCATTAGCACTTACACGACTGCATGGATCATACTATCCCAAACAGAGACATGACAGTACCCACCACATAACGGACACCACTCTGGGGTCCACTGCCATGGACATACTGCATGAAAGAAAAAGATAGTTGCAAAGTAGAGTACACTCCCATGGGTGGGGTAGCTCCCTGGTAAGCCTCAGTAGTATTCTGGGATCCCTTCTTACATCCTCCAATGCTAGCTACGTAAACATTACTGCGACACATTCACAGGACTACCACTAAGCGTTATGGAGGTATGTCACTACGCTCAATGGCAATACCCACATCTGCTCTGACATACAACGGTTAGGCTGAAACATTACAGAACCGACTGATATTGGCAACAACCTGGCAGCTAACTTTACACCCCTCTCACACCTTAAAGGACCCACATCTATACAGGATCAATGCAGAGTCCCTGCAGTCACAACTATGCAGTTCAGACCTGCTCTCTCTAAAGCCTGGAACACACACTCCATGTGACCATCCAACATCCCAGGCTGCGATTTACACAAACCTCAGAATGACATGGCTCCCCCCTTGGGCACCAGATTCACTAATAGCCTTGTATCAGGCATTGTGGACACTGAATGGCACACAGCAACAGTTATCACACTCCACAGAGGTGGCGCCACAATGGACCAGAGGAACTATTGCCCTATACGCCTGACTAGACTGTTCTGCAAGGCTATGGAGAACATCATCATCGAAGTCATTCACAGAGACATTGTTGGCCCCCAAACCTTTGATACCACCCAGGTTGGATTTTTTAGGGCCACACCATGGCTCCTACACCTGGTGGAGTCCTTTGAGACAGTTACCAAGGTAGTAGATGATGGTAAGGAGTTCCACACAGCCTACCTTGTCCTCTCATTGGCTTTCAACACCATTCACCATTCTGGTATTGTTAATATACACATCCACCTGCACAGCGACCCATACGTCTTGAGATGTTATGCAAAGTGGCTCACGGACAGGACACATGCAGTGAGGGTAGCATACTGCAGTTCCTACTGTACATCAGTTACAATTGGCATACCCCAGTCCTCGGTCATAGGAACCTTCATGTTCATTATATGCTTCCCTGAGGTACAGTCTAGCACAGAAAGACTTTCCCTGAATAGGTTTCCAGACGACTGCAAACTAGGGGCCATGATTGATTCACCAGCTAATACACACACCCTCCATACGGATATCACTGTGACAAATACCTGGTGTCGGTAACATGGCCTCAAGCAGCATGCCAGAAGGTGCATAGACATCCCCTTTGGATTACAACAATCACCCAGTGACTATCACATAGGTGGTAGTCCCCTACATACATAAGACATTATAAGGGATCTTAGTACACACGTATATGGCGCCCACTCCTTTGGTAACCTTATTGCTAAGGGGGTGTGGATATCCTTCTACATGACCATCCTAATCTGTAATGGGTTTGTAGCTGGAACAAAGGCTGCCATTGTACTTCTATACTCCTAACTTATGAAACACGTTCAAGGGTACAACACCCCATTTGGGGTGTACCTTACAGGACAGCAATGGCTTTAAATACCACAACATTAACGCACCAACAGTATTACTCACCTCCAAATGATGATGTATGCAGCACAACTACTGAAACCCCAACTGTAGTCATTTGGCCTCTGCTGAACATACAAGGCCCATGTCCACACCAATATTGATGGATATGCTCCACATAAGCAACATAAGCAAAAGCCACTGAGAGCAACATGCTCTGGGATATATACCCAAACACAACAATGAGTAGCACGTGCTGGAGGGATACATTCCTGAAACAGACACTTACCATGCTTTGGAACATGATTCCTGTGTACATCAGGCAGGGACCCTCACTAGCACTCTTCATGAGATACCTCGATGGGTGGATGGGGAACAGACATGTATGCCAGGGATCACTGCAGTGGCTGTACTGTACACAGGTGTAGGAAACAAATGGCTGTGCTGTTCACAGGCACAGGACACTAACCTAGGGAGGTGCCGCCAGTGAAAACACTGTATTAGGGCTTAAAATGGACTTGGCCAGACAGCATAGTACCTAACTATGAACCTATGAAGCTATTACATGTCCTTTGTGCATGAATAATTGAGTAGCTCTTCCATTTCAATTAGCTATCATGATGTTACACTGTCTGGTGACTACAAGACATATGTATCCTGTTATTGTGTATTGTACATTCCAATACACATACCTTATGTTTGCATAATATAACAGTCATGCTATGTACAATATTTGACATATCTACCTACAATACTGTACTTTTCACATTTTTGAAACCATATCCCATAATGCAAAGCATATTTGCACAGCAGGACCACCTTAGGCATGTTATTCTCATTATATCCATACATATGCCTACTGTTACAGTATATCAACATAAACTATCCCCTGCTATGGCACATACTTGTTAGATAGATCCTACCACCGACAGCAGCTGGAGTGGAATTGTTATGTTTAAAGCCCTTATGTAGCATCCCTTGTGGTGTATGAGGTGTTTACCTTGTGGCCCACAGCAGTACACACAATTTCTACAAGCGTTACTATGCTCAACAAGACATCACTTCATAATACCTTTTCCCACTGTCTGCATTGCGTACACTTTCATTAATACAGAACAGGCACTACATACACTAACATACTGAGTGTTGTACATACCTTCTTAGTGGTCCGAGTATACGATAATATCTGTGTTACTCCTTTCCTCTTTAAATGATTCAATGGTATGAGCATATGGTTTGAATGTATGGCAAGCCATCATTTTATACTTGGATACCTGTAACATGTGGTATCCTGCCACCAATTGGTGTTCCGGAGTAAATTATTACATGCACATCAGCTGTGCAGCTACTCCATTGGCCAATTACATGGCAACAGTGGGGTATAATTGAATACTCTACTTGGGCATTGTCCTTTTGCCCTACCTTCGAGGGAGACGGTCTGGATGTATTTTATTGTAATGAATTGCAACAGCTATATGGAGAGACACAGATACTTTGACTTCATGTCCCCCGTGGATTGTGTGTGACGGCTAGAGTAAATAGTTCTACATGTGAGTGTAGCTGTTATCTCAACCGTCTGATATGAGACTATTGTAAACAAAACCTGTAACATCAGCGTCCGTTCCATTGTACAACAGCAACGATTTTACATGGCGCCATTACAAGTGTGTCTCTCACAAGGTATGTTAACACTTCTGCAGATGTCATTGAGTGAGTGGATGTTTGTGATATTATTACAGTCTGTATTGCAATTGTTTTGGGTGTGGGGGAGATGTAGGTGGGTGTATATAGCAGATAAAGGTTTGTGGGGACTGCATTTATACATATTCCATATGTGTGTGGGAGCCCCTTCCCTAATTGAAGACCTGTCATTTAGTAGACTAATACTATGGTTATTGCAGGCTTATTCATTAAACCATTGTTAATTGGTTCCTATATAGCAGGCAGGAGATGTTGATCCTTCAATCCCTCCGAAATACACCGATATGTACTAAACTTTTGCTACATGAAAGCAGTCTCGTGTATTTCTGTCACAGATATTTGCAGTCATTGCAGTTGTGTTGGTGACTCAAACTCTTTGGCTTGGGTTGCCACCTTTTCAAATGGCCATAGCGGGACATTTGCAGGGCACACATCAGGGTTTAGAGGCCGACACATACCCACTGTCAGTACAAAGGATAGAACTTACTTTTGCCCTAAATAAAACCTTATTCTTGTAGCACTTTAGTTGCTTATTATGTTTCTTGTACAATTTACTTATTTGAGAGACAGAAATAACTATTTAATGCAACTATTACTTAATATATGGGACATCATTATGTCCTACAATCTCAGTACATTTGCCCTTTTTAATATTTGTTGTCAGGACACAACTGGCCAAAAAGGGACTTTCCCTCTCAAAGTGGGACAGGTAGTAACCGTATGCCTAAAGTCGGCTATGACCACAACTACTGTAATAATCTACCTCCGAGTTAGCACAAACAGACCCATGATGCACACACACACACACACACACACACACACATTACAGTCACATGGAAACACACACCGCATTCTCAACATGCACTTACACACACTACAGCAATTGGAACCACACTTAAACACAGTACTTACTTGGACAGCAGCACCGGCAGCAATAACTGAATGTCCCTTAACATCGTGATAATATTACTCGTGGTTATAGTGTTCCGGTACTGTGGTCTTTCGGTCTTTAAGCCTCGTAATTACATGTGTCGATATGTAAAGCATTCGGTAGTTGGCAGTGTCCTATTTATTTGTACCTCTATGGTTGTGTACAAGTCGTTAGCCTGTCTATATATTCGCAGATATATGTATTTCCATATATATCGACATACATCTCTCTATCACCCTTTCTATCCCTATTTTATATATATATATATATATATATATATATATATATATATATATATATATATATATATATATATATATATATATATATATATAGAGAGAGAGAGAGACATGGAGAGGGAGAGAGAGTGTACACACCTTTCGTTGGGTATATGGCGGTGTATTCTGCTTGCTGAATTCCGCCCTTTTGTGTTTTAACCTGTCACAATACACACCTGCTGTTGGTACATCTCGGGTAGCTTAGTGGTAGGTGATTGTGTACATGGTTGCATGTTCTACTCCTGCCAGTGATCATTTTACCTCTCAAAGCAGGCACTGTTAGTACAAGGGTGAATAATGCTGGTTTCACCTGTTCTGGACATCTTTGACCTTTGATCTGCGCGGAATTCAGCAAAGCTTAGACCTGTTTTGCGCATATCCATGTAGTCATGTTTAAACGACGCTTACCATCACTTGCCACCCCATAAACCTGCTTACATGTGCTTACATGTGCTCTAATGACCTACATCCAGCATCCATTACTCGTGCCATCGGGATTATGTAACGGACCTTTCAAGACATGGAACCGGGTACATACATGACACAGTCAGTGGCTTTACCACTTAGTCATCTTGTGTTTGTACAGGTGTTAATGGTGTTTTGTATGTGGTCTGTACTACAGCTGTCCCTCCATACTGCAGTGAAATGTGTAACTCAGTTAGTTTACATATGGATGATACCAATTCATGGTATGTCCACGTGATGTTTAATGGATGTGCTCCAGCATTGGGAATCTATGTCAGAGTGAGCCATACACTGTAATGTGCTACACCTTGACACAACCATGACTGGAAAATGCTGGGGTGGCAGATACCTGTCATGGGTACTTCCCATGCTTTGGCACTACATTCCTAATTACATTATATGGAGGCCCTCATTAACACACCAGGGAATCCATGCAGAATAGGTGGGGAACAGTGATTACACACGTGGATCCCGCAATTGGCTCTGCTCCACAGAGGGACAGTTGGTTAATTGATGGGGTGGCAATAGCAGACACATTTTGCCTAGGCTGCTGAATGACCTCTGACAATCGGGCATGTACCTACCGATGTACCTAGGAACCTATACATACAGTATCAACATATGCTGTTAGCTTCGTTTACTGTTCAGGTGTTGACTTTCCTTGTTCCGATAGCTGTTGTGTGTGCAATAGTTGAGGGCTGCCTATGTAGGATTCACACAGTAGGCCACCTATACATTACAATTTGCAGGTGGTCGTGTGAGTGTATGCCATCCGTTTTACTGTGTGTGCAGGTGGAGAAGTGTGTCAGTACATAGGGGCCTACACTGTCAGTGTATGTGCTATACGTTCCCTCTTTGCCAAGGTGTGGGCATATTGGGCACGCCTCCATCTGCCTACTGTGGCTGGCACAGGTTGTTCGTGGTCTGAATCCCTCTGTGCCTGTGATGGCCTTGGCAATTGTGGTATGCTGTGAGGGCCTTCACCATTATGTCCCTGCTGCAGCTGTTTCCGCAGGATCATATTATGTAGCACAGCACATACTATGAAGATGTGGGCACACGTGCCTGGAGAGTACTGTAAGGCTCCACCAGATATGTCCAAGCAACAGAACTGTGATTTCAGCATCCCAAACACATGCCCTATGATGATTCTGGTTTGTGCGTGTGCCTCATTATGGCATTCTTGCATGGGTGTGTGTGCATTTCTGATGGAAGTCATCATCCACTGCTCCAGTGCATAGCTAGCATCCCCCACAAGGTGGACATATGGGATGTCCCCCCTGACAAATACCTGATACAGCTGTGAGGCATGCCAGATGTGGGAGTCATGGTAGCTTCCAGGGCTGCCAGCACACACATCTGTGATAATGCCGTGGGCATTGCACACAACCTGGCAGTTGATGGAGTGGTATCCCTTGCGGTTTATGTAGTGCCCATCATGGTCTCCCGGGTGGTGACTTGATATGTATGTGCGTGCAGTCTATTGCACCCAGTACCTCTGGGTAGTGTGCCACATGATAGAAGAGATGCATATTGCTGGCCAACTCCTCCTGAGTTTGGGGGAAGTATATATGCTCACTGGCATGTGGTAACATGGCATCCAGGAACTGGTGGAGTACCCTGGATGCTGATGCCTGTGAGATCCCATGATATCTCCAGTTGGCCTTTAAAAGGTACCTGTGGCTAGTATTCTCAAGCTTACACATACCTTCATGTCCACTGGGATGGGTTCCCCTCTGTTGTTTCTGGATCTCAGGCGTGGCCAGCACAGCTCAACTATTTGCTGTATGATGTCCCTGTCCACCCTGTAACACTCTACTATCTCCAGATCATGTATCCCCTGGTAGGTTACCCTTGGTCTGAACACTCTTCTCCTCCTCTGGGACCTGAGGTGGTTGTCAGCGTCATCCTCCACAACACCTTCAGTCTCCAACACATGCTGATGAATCACAGCTATGGCAGCTCCCAACAAGTACATTGTAAAAGTTCCCCATCTGTTTACACCAATGGTGCAGTGTTTGGGAATACACTTGTGTGTGAGGTGCCTTCACACTTTATACTATTGTGCTTTGAACACTGATGATGTCATAGGGTGTGTATGTACATTCGGAGCTGCAGGGTATCTTGTGTTTTACCACAGATACTGCTATTGTTCTGCCTTTGGTGTTGAATTACATTTAGCTGCCGTGGATTACCTCTTGCCCTTGCCTTAACTTTTCTTAACGATTCCCCTCTCATTGTCTGGCATACATCCAGCAGCCTGCTTTCTTGTTTTGTACTTTCCCAAGCCAGGATTGTCTTGTGAAATGTGTTCTATTGCTGATCTACCACAGGTTTGCTTTGCTCGGTGGTTACAGTTCTCTTTTCTTTGCAATCTGACACCTCCCCTATCCTGTTCTGCAGGTTGCTGCTAGCAGCCTTGTTAGCTGGCGTCAATTTCTCACTGTGAGTTTATAGGTGTTAATTGCTCAGTTGTACTCCAATTACCCTACTGCGGCATTTCCTTATTGTCTTCCCCTAAACTTCCTTTTTGGGCTGTGGTGCGCAGTGCATGAGTCCACTTACCAGGTTTTGGGCATGTTTTCATCCACGTACACATGCGCTTTCGGGCACCATGTGTGCTCTCTGCTGAGCAAAGCTATACCTACATCCACGCTCCTGTCCTGCGGCTTTGCTTAGCAATGGGCAGCCCAGATTTGCATTGCTGCAATGTGCTTACAGCTGTAGTGTCACACCCCACTTCTGGTGTCATGTATTCCTCCAGACCACTCCTCGGTGTTGTAGCGCTGTGCCATATTGTACATCCTTAGGCCAGCGGGACATTTGTGATTCACTATTACTTGCCTCATTTGCATGGCATTGACTACTAATTCATAGTTACCGTGCCGAACACTGTTACAGGCCCTTAGCAACCCTTACAGCTTGGTTATGGTGTAGCATGCATACCATTGACTATTATGGTGAAATTATGATTTGTGTTACATTGCTATTTTATGACATTTGTATATATTTTCCTTGTGTTCCCATTTGCGCACACATGCCCTACAGTTGTACTTTGCATTACTGTGGCCATGAGATTAAATGTTATTTTTTATGTGTTGTGCATCTTTTCTTATGCCATTGGCTGTATATATAGCCATTGGTGTATGTTAACTTTGTAATACATGAGTCTGGTCCGCTTCCAAGGCTCCGACGTTCTGTTTGTCAACATGTAAACCGTTTTTTTTTTGTTTACATTTCTGTAGGCTTACGCTATGCCTACGCCACTTCATGAATCACTATGTACTTTCATTTGCATGCTGCAGTACTGCGCATGGGGTGATTTGCATACCTACGTCGGGAGCTGCACAGATCTGGTTTACGCTGGTAGTGCACGTGGAATTGGATCATACCTGAATCGGTCAGCGGCCGTATTTGGCGTTATACCACCTACACTACGTCTGTGCCTGGCGCAAGCTTCATGAATCCCGGGGATTATTATACTCATGCAAATTATGTCCATCATCACATGCAGGCTTAGTAGATAATAAACTAATGCAATTAGGCTATTCATTAAAGGTGGGCATAACAGCTGGAAACTCTGTCCCATCAGAGAAAGCATAACTATCCACAGAGATCTTAAAGTCATTGGTTGAATAATTTGATAGAAACAAGGCTAGTTCCTCCCTCTCCCTCTGCCTCTCCCACTTCCCCACTTGCTGTTATACGCTACTGAGACTAGTTGTTCCTCCATTGCCAATATTTTACGTCTGCTGGCTGCCCTTGCAGAATGCCTAACTGGGGGAAATTCGAGTCAATCCCATTCATTCTTTCACTAAACTTCTAATTTGGAAAAGGATATGCTGTGCCTAAATTATATTAATGTCTGTCATAATGCATTTTGCTAACTTTTTTCTTTTTCAAATTGTCTGTCTGGTTTTCCACCATCTTAAAAGGATGTGAATAATTGACTTTTGCATTGTAAACAACAAGTCACTAGTCAGTTTGTTATTAATGACTTGTATTTCTCCTAACAGATGTTGTATGTCTGTTATGTTCTTGGTGGTGACACAGTGGCACAATGGATAGTGTTGTTGCCTCATTGCAGAGGCTCTCTGGTTACATTCTTACCTGCAGTGCTTTCTGTGCAGAGTCTGCATGTCCTCCTTATGTCCCTATGGGTTTCCTCTGTGTGTTTTGGTTTCATCTCAAAGACATGCAGCAGGTAGATTGGACACTCAAAATTGGCCATACATGTGTGTGTGTGTGTGGTGCAGAAGAACTACTGTGGAAGAGCTAGTTACCCAGTGTTGTGAACCTTGGCTCTACATGGCTGTCACTGTTGAAGTTGCACAATGATCCCATGTATAAAAATAGCAAAAATGGGTTGTATATGGATGAATAAGCCCCAGTTCTTTAATTCCTGGATCATCAAAAAGGGTGGGTAGATTATTGTGGAATTCTGAGTTCATGATAGTACCATTCAGAAACTTCCACACTTTCAGCCAATTTTTACCAGTTTGTTGTTAATACAATGTCTAATATTACACTTTTCTACTTGTTAACTTTTAACTGTACTGCTTTTTCTCAAAATAATACAATAGTGAATTAAAACTCTTACCTGAGTAGTTTGTAGATTGGTCAAGTGAAATATCATAGCATAGCCATGTATACAAGTTCAGAAGTGAAAGATATATGTCACTGGCTCTATTCTCCCTGTCATTCGCAAGATAATCAGTAAAAATTTTGCAAGTTGGTTGCCCTTCCTTATTGACCAAACCCAAAGCATTGTGAGGCTGAATGTTACAATCCAAATGAATTGGTCCATCAGAACTTTGCCCAGTGTGATAAACAGAACAGGAATAAATCCTGCTCTGGTTGTTCTCTCACTGCGTCCCTGTTTTGGCACCTATGTCTCTAATGGACACAGGCAGCCTGTAAATGGTTCATCTCCAAGGCTCATGCTTACACTTATCAAGGGTATCAGAACTTGCCAGAGATTTGGGATGCATGACTAGGCGTTAAAAATGCCCTCGTGTTCGTTAGCCAGGTAAACACCTATGAACCTATGTACCTATGAAACAGTAGAAATATTTAAAGCTGTTTCACTATCTAGTGGAATTCTTGAGAGTTAGGTCATGTGACTTGTGGCACTGATGCGTTTTTTTTTTTTGGCACTGGAAGCTCCTTTGTGTTTGGTTCCTAGTTTCTGGATCTTACAATATTCACACAGGACCTTCTGTTTACTATGGAACATTTTTAAGCCAATATTTCAGGTCAACATTCCAATAACTTCAGCACTGCAGCTTTGAATATCTCCACAGGAGTGAGGGAACAACCAGAGCACTGAATTCACTTAGCCCATGAACTAGTGCAAAGATTAACTGCAGACATGAAAGTGACTTCTTCCTACATGCTGCATAGTAAATGTGATTGCATGCAAAGAACATCATATGCCATTTGTAGAAAACTTCATCATGGTAAACAGCACATGAATGAAAAAAGTTTACCCTTACATTCCTTGCTAGCTAACAGCCTTTCTATAATGTATTGCCTACTGCATGCAATATGGTAATGTCTCCTACAAGTATTCATATGATGTGATGTGATTATGTTCAGAGGCTTGTGAAAATAGTTTTCTATTCAACAGAGAGTCCTCATCTGCAAAGAGTATGGATATGTTAGAAAAAATCTACATGCTGCTTAGAAAATATATTTACATACTGCTTAGAAAATATATTTACATACTGCTTAGAAAATATGTTTACATACATTCTACCTAGAAAAATATATTTACAATGTGTGCTGCTTAGGAAGATGTGCATTTAATCATTCAAACATATATGAATTGTGTGATCAAATATATAGAAAAATGTGTGCTTTGGTTAGGAATAAATGTACTTAAATTCATAAAAGTTAGGTAATGCATTTAATTCTGTCTTGCTAGTATAAAATAAGAAATAAACCTGCATGTTATTGCTTGAAGCACAAGCTGCAGTGTAATCAGAAATTCGACCTTGGCAGCTTGCAGATGCAGTCTGGCTCATGTCTTTCAAGTAAAGATTATTTTGGAAAGTTGGAAAATAATAAATCTGTTTGCATGTAAGTCTTCCTTCCTGCCTCCACCAGGGAAGTAGCCTTGTGCGCACTATCTCTGATAGTGCAGCTGAGACAAGAGAAACAAAAGAAGGCTTTAAGGAAGACTTACATCTATTGTATTTGAACTAATCAGAGTACCTTGAATTGGCTACATCCTCAGGAGGTCATCGTGACTGACCAGCTGTCTGCAAGGCTGCAACTTTCTCATGGGAAAAGGACTTTTTGAAAAACACAAGATCAGCAGTTTTTATGAATAACTATGATGTAAAGACCCTGTCACTGACCACACCAGTAAGGTGGGCAAAACTGATAATGAAATGTATATAACCAATGTGTTTTGGTCAATAAAACAGTCAAAATTCTATACAAACTTTGTGTATGGTTTTTTGCCTCCTAATGTACATTAGTGATATCTGAGTTGCTCCTGCATTATTGTTTGTTATTAATTGACATTGTGTTTGAATAACTCAATGATTTTTACAGTCTGACTCTAACAAATTTATTTAACATCTTGGTCCTAATCGTGCGAATTCCTTGGTAAGCTACAGGTCAGAATATATAGGTGGTATTGAAGTCTGCGCAGAAGAAGGAAAGACCTCCGACTGAATTGTCGTGTCCAAAGAGGCTGTCCACTTGTCTGATCTGTGGCCGAAAAGTGGAAAACTGGGTCCTAAAAGCCTATCAAACATAAGCAGGAGGCTCGGGTAAGCAGAATTCCTCTCTTTGTTTTTGTTTTAGATCGGGACCAGGTTACACTGTGCTATTGCTAAGGTTTGTGATAGCAGGAGAGAGGTAGTCAAGTATTGTATCTTGAGTCATAGATCAGGAAATAAAGCAAAACAAAGTAAACAGTCATTCTAGACACTACTGTGAATACGGGAATAGAGATACCACGTGGTACAAGAGAAAGGGTTACGTAACAGTTTTGTTGTTGTTTTTCTCTCTCTCTCTCTCTCTCTCTCTCTCTCTCTCTCTTCTTTTTCTTTCAGAGACATGGGAAACGAGTGCACTAAAGGGTCACGGACCCGCTAACAGAAGATGCAAAATATATGCAATTACAGAGAGCAGATAATGTGAGATATTTTGCAACATGGGTTAATAAGTATGACTTTGATGGTAAATTGGATAAAATGGCATTAATAAAACTTTTGAGACAGTTAAAATCTGACGAGAAGGTCAGGCAAAAACAACGACAGTTGGGTGTTCCTCAAGCACACAGGTGGATTGAGGAAGCAAACCGAAGGAACAGAAAAATAAAAATGCAAAGGCATTATTTTTAGACAAAGAGGATAATAATGTAGTAGTAGCATCGGTCCCTCCCTACCACGCCCACCGATGCCTTACTCAGAATATGAAGCGGAGGGCGGGCTGACCCTCCACGTTACCCAGAGACAACAGGGACATTAAGACAACCGTTTGTAAGAGAACCTATCGGGACTAGATCCCGAACACGCCAAACACTTGTAGATATTCAACCAAGCGGGAATTTATTAGATGAGGGTGAGGAAATCTGTCCATTAATAGAAGTACCAAACCCCAGGCAGGACAGGAGGGCCAGGCCTCAACTCTCTTAGTGTATAGACCATGGACACCGGAAGACATCCGAAAAGCTACAGAAGGAATTCCATCCAAAATTAACTTTGAGAAATTTTTACAGGATTTACAGGGTATGAGATTAAGTTACCACTTAAATGGGGAAGAGGTAGAAAGAGTAGTTAGACAAATTTTAGGTCCAGACTGGCACATGATTTGTGGCACCTGGAATGCTCGTGACGCACAACACAGGCCACTCCTACATAGTGACGCAGAACTAGATACTAGATTGAAGGGTCTTACAGACCGCATCACTGAAAATGGAAACCTAGGGCAGACTGGACTTGCATTAACCAGTGTGTACAACAAGATAATGAAACTGTGGATGCATACTATGGAAGATTGTTAGAATGTTTTAATAACCATAGTGGCATGCCTGTTCCTGAAAATCAAAAAATGATAGTTCATATGAACAACAATTGAAGAATGCATTTTGAAAGGTTGTATTGCCCTGTCAATAGCTTCATCACGAAGCACATGATAGATCACCGAACAAGTAGGCTTCAAGCCTTGTTAGAATATGCTAGACACGCTGAAAACATTTTAACAGTAAAAGAAAAGAAAACGCAGGTCTTCACAGCTGAAGACGGTGCGGAAGTTTTGTAGTACAAGCAGCCAAAAGGGCAAACAAAATATTCAGGGTAACAAACGCTCTGACAAAACTCAGAAATTTATGAGAGCAGAAAGAAAAAGGTGAATGCTTCAATTGGTAAGAAGGGACATTTGGCAAGGGATTGCAGGAGCAAGGCACCTGGAAAAAAGGATAAGGAAGATGAGGATTGACTATATGACAGTTATGCTGCTCAGCAGTCTTCAGAAGAGACTAATGAGCAGGGGATGATGTAAATACCTTAGAAGAAGCAGATGACATGCAACTGGATGTAGAAGTTGGGGAAAGTGAAGTTTTAGATCTGGCACTACTGAGCTTAGAGCTCTATTTAGCAGACACGAACCGAAGTTACACTTCTGGTAGAAGGAGAGAAATCAAATTTTTGTGTGACTCAGGAGCATCACGAACTTTGATACATCCTTCAAAGTTACCGGAACACTCTGAGTCACCTGATTTCATATTAGTGAAAGCAGCAAACGGACAGTTGTACAGGGAACCACTTTCCCATGATATAGCAATAACTGATCCAGTCTCGGCATGACCCAGAGAAGTAAAATAGTACTTTCTGCCAAATGCCCCATGAACCTATTAGGAAGAGACCTTATGCAACTTTTTGGCATAGCAGTAGTCCCTACCATGAACGGTATGGAGGCACAGAGACAAACTGACACCTTTGTAGTACGGTCGAGGGGAGGCTTATTATTGGTACAGCCAGGATCTGGTTACAACCGGACCAGGGCAGTGACCGAGGAGCTGATGAATGTAGCCACCAGCAAGGTGCCTCCCTCGATACTGACCAGCAACATTTATTACATTGTACCCTATATTACTGTAGCACACCAGGACCTGATAAGGAATACGAACAAAAGTTGTTCAGGAATCCTGCAAATAGACTGATATTACGGACCCTATATTGGGACACTGAGGGCAACAGTGTGGTGAGTTGTTCGTTACCTCAGGAGTTTTGGAATTGTACAAATCCAATAAACTACCACACGTTAGCCTAACTAAAAACAAGAACGTTAGGTGGGTAGACTTGGGTGACAAAGTGACAGGATGGGAGAGACTAACTGACTCAGAGTTATCGGACTTAGGAGTACAAAAACAGAAACTGAATTGGTTAACAGCTGTACACTTACAACAGAGTGAAGACAGCTGAATGGCGTTCTTGATAGAAGAAGAAGAAAAAGCTTTGAGTGAAATACCAAATGTTCTTTGGTCAACAGGAAAATCAGATGTAGGACTTATTCGTACAGCAGGGCCAGTAGTTATTACACCAAAATCAGCCTTTAGACCAAGAAAAAGACAATATCCTTTGAGCAAGGATGCAGAACAGGGAATCAAACCTATTATAATGGCATTACTCAAGGAAGGGATACTGGTGGAATCTTTAGATTCACCATGTAATACTCCTCTATTTCCTGTAAAAAAAGCAAACGGGAATGGCGGATGGTACAAGATTTACAAGCTGTAAATGATGCAGTGATACCAAGAGCACCTACGGTGCCAGACCCACATACTTTGTTAAATGATTTGAAGCCGCAACAGAAATATTTCACCGTGGTAGATATTAGCAATGCATTTTTCTCAATACCTATCCACCCTGACAGCCAGCATTGGTTTGCATTTACATTTCAGGGCAAAAGGTATACACCCGACTACCACAGGGATATAGTGAAAGTCCAACAATATTCGCACAAGAGATGGCTAGCAACCTGGCGGGTTCTCTCCACCAGGGGGCAGCCAAGTACTACTTTATGTAGATGACATCTTGCTTGCAGCTCCTACCCAGCAACAGTGTAGGGAAGACACAATAGCATTACTGAAATTCTTAGCTGAGCAAGGGCATAAAGTGAATAAACATAAATTGCAACTTTGGAAAGAACAGGTTAAATACCTGGGATATGTGATATCCAAAGAAGGCAGAACATTAGATGAAGAACGAAAAACAGCTATTTTACAAGCACCCAGACCAACTACCAAGAAAGAAATGATGTCTTTCTTGGGAGCGACTAATTTTGTCGAGTTGGATACCGAATTATGCTTTAGAAACGGCTCCATTGGCTGATTTAATATTTAAAACCAATGGCAGCACAAGAAACACTACACTGGACTCGAAGCAGAGGCAGCCTTTTGCAGACTAAAAACTGATAGTTTCATCATTAGTTTTAGGGCTTCCAATTACCATAAGAGATTTTTCCAAACTGTAGATTGTAGGCGGGATATATGACGTCAGTACTGACGCAACAACATGGCGGCAAGCAACGCCCCATAGCTTATTATTCATCACAGTTAGACCCGGTGGCACGATCATTACCACCCTGCGTACAAGCAGTAGTCGCAGCAGCTATGGCAGTGCAAGCTTCAGCCTCAGTGGTGTTGTTTCATCCTCTCACGTTGAGAGTACCTCATGCAGTTGCAATAATTTTGCTGCAGGAGAAAATAGCATTTTTATCCCCTGCCAGACATCTTTCTTGCATGACCATACTATTGAGTCAACCCCATATGACAATTGAACGTTGTACAACATTAAATCCGTCAACGTTACTTCCAATTCCTGTGGATGGCATACGACACAGGTGCGTACAGGAAATGGAACAAATAAGCAGACCCAGACAAGATGTTACTGACATACCTTTAGCTGACGAGAGGTGACATTTTTGTGGATGGGTCCTGTAGACGAGGTCCTACAGGAAGAACCTAGTGGGCTATGCAGTAGTGACTGATGACGAAATCATAGAAGCACAACCCCTGCAACATAACCTGTCAGCTCAAGCAGCAGAATTGATAGCTTTGACACGTGCTTGCACTCTAGCGAAAGGCAAATGTGTTAACATATATACTGACAGTCAGTATGCTTTCTCTACAGTGCATGTCTTTGCACAACAATGGAAAAACAGGGAATGATAACATCTACTGGCAAACCGATTAATCATGCAATTAATTCTAAACCTGTTAGATTCTATTCAGTTACCCACTAGAATAGCTATCTGTAAATGTGCAGCCCATACAAAACAACAAGACAGAATTTCAAAAGGGAATGCTCGGGCTGATGCAGCTGCAAGCAAGCTGCCTCAGACCCAGAAACTGTGCTTTTAAATGAAGAACTACAACCTTCTGAGACTTTAGATTTAGAAATGTTAAAAACAATGCAGACATTAGCTACAAAAGCGGAAAAGCAAAAGTGGATAAAACGAGGAGCAATCCTTAAAGAGGGACTGTACATCTCCAAAGAGGAGAAGCCCATATTACCATCTAATTTATTTAGATATGCAGCTTTGTTGAGCCATGGGCAGAGCCATGTCTCAACAGGGGGGATGGTACAGTTAGTTAACAGAACATTCCAAACATATGGATTTACGAATTATACACAAAAATTTTGTGCAACATGTCATATTTGTAGCAAACATCATGCACAGGAGCATTTAAACCAAAGCGAGGAGTTTTCCAACACCACCCTATCCGTTCCATACTATTTGTATGGATTTCATAGAACTGAACAAATGTGAAGGGAAAAGTACTGTTTAGTAATCATAGATATGTTTTCAAAATGGGTAGAAGCTTTTCCAACTAGAAATCCGGATGCAGCAACAGTGGCAAAGGCCCTAGTGAAAGAAATCATTCCTAGATTTGGCATACCGGAAAGAATCTATAGTGACAATGGGACACATTTCGTTAACCAAACGATACAGCAGCTTGGGAGATTTTTGGGATTTCTTTGAAAACCATTGTGCTTATCACCCTCAGTCAGCAGGACTGGTGGAAAGATACAATGGAATATTGAAAAACAAGCTGAGAAAATTGATGAGTGAGACTCAAAAGACTTGGATTTGCTGTCTGCCTTTAGCACTGCTGAGCATGAGAACTGTTCCAAATGTAAAGGGCCTGACCCCTTTGAAATAGTGTTTGGAAGGGCATATTGTGTGCCACAATGGAAGGCCCTCATGCCTGCAGAGCTGGAGGCCGATGACTCATTAGCTAGTTATATGAAAAGTTTTTAACAAATAAGACTGTTTTGCAGTTGAACTCTTTCCAGATAAACAAGAAACGAAACCAGAAGCCGTGCTGACCCGGGTCCTGGATTTGGCTGAAAATCATAAAGAGAAAGAACTGGGCGAGTCCAAGGTGGGAAGGTCCGTACCAGGTACTGCTGGCAACACCCACCGCAGTGAAAATCGCTGAGAGATCATCTTGGGTTCATTTAACCCATTGCAAACCTGTTAAGAAATTTAGTTTAGACATACCACAGGATCAGAATGGCCAGAGGCAGAATGAATAAAAATGTGAAACAACCCCAGAGACACTGGTTCACTGGCCTACTGATCATACACTTAATAACTATGTTTGTAGTAACTTTTTGTTGTTATGGTTTTTCTTGCATATAACTACAGAAGTGAAATTAATAAAACGTGATGAAGGACTGGCCACAGACTGGCACCCAAACTTTAACACATACCTGGCTATGAAGCGAGTTTATGTAGAGACTATGAACATTTCAAATTGCTGGGTCTGTACTGCAATACCCACAGCATATGGAGGACTTTTGATGTCTGCTGTCCCCTTGGGAATAAATGCAACTTGGGAAAACCTGTTATTTGACACTGGTACTGTGAGATCACAAGACAAAGTGGCATTACATTTGCCTGTTACTCAGAAAGGAATTGTTTGTTTTGTTAAAATGATACACTCCAGGTTGGTTGGAGTAACTGTAACATAACTGTGTCTTACAAATGTTATATAAAACCTATAGACCAAGGTACTAGTTGCAGCACGAATTATGATTCATATTTAAGCTTGATGAAAACAACATTGAGAAATGTGCAAAATCTCCTGAAATATATAGACAATTCTCTGTTATAGATAAGAAAATGTTTCATTCAGGGTTAACCCGCATCAGTACAAAAGTAGAAAATTGTTATTTTGTTTGTGGGAAAAAGGCCTATAAATGGTTACCTGAGAATTGGTCCGCAGTTGTTTTTTGGGTTATCTGGTTCCAGCCATAAGACATACTGCAGAATTGCCTCTGGGTAAGATACGTAATGTAAGAGATGTGACTCACCGAACTGAAAATACAGTCAGAAAACCTACTAATCCAGTGGGTAAGATCGAAGCAAGCTGGAAGGATCATTCGCCTGTGAAGGACAAAGAAAAATTGACCCATATGGACTTGAGTGACAGTGTTATATCCTGGGCCGGAATATTCCCAGCCTATGGAGCAGTCAAATCGATTTGGGAATTGAGAAAATTGTCAAACTTCTCGAAGTAATGAGCAATGCGACTTTTTCTGCTCTTGAACTTGTGACTGATGAGATGAATGCAATGAGAACAGTTGTATTACAAAACCGAATGGCTCTCGACTTCACCCTAGCGGCGAGAGGTGGTACGCTTATCAAAGAAGAATGCTGTGCGTACATACCAGACAACCAACATGAAATCAATGACCACCTAGAGGTAATTCAGCAAGTGTCAGCAATGACAGAACCAGGCCCAAACCCACTGACGAACTTTTTCCAGAATCTGTTTGGGGGGTGGGGTCGGTCCTTATGAACATTCTGATTGCAATTTGTGTGGTGCTGCTCATAATTGGAGCATGTGTCTGCTGGGATACCCTGTGTGAAAAAATTAGTTAAGGACTTAGTTGATGTATCAGTGACTGAAACTATGTACCAGGATATAGAATTGAACTTATTGATACCGAGTGAAAGTCTATCTGAAATATAAAACAAATGACTTACTTAGCTGAAAGTCCATGAAAGGAAAAGGCTAAGAAATGAACTAACACTGTTTATGTTTCATATAGTATTAAATGCATTAAAAGGAGGGAGAATGTTAGAAAAAATCTACATGCTGCTTAGAAAATATATTTACATACTGCTTAGAAAATATATTTACATACTGCTTAGAAAATATATTTACATACATTCTACCTAGAAAAATATATTTACAATGTGTGCTGCTTAGGAAGATGTGCATTTAATCATTCAAACATATATGAATTGTGTGATCAAATATATAGAAAAATGTGTGCTTTGGTTAGGAATAAATGTACTTAAATTCATAAAAGTTAGGTAATGCATTTAATTCTGTCTTGCTAGTATAAAATAAGAAATAAACCTGCATGTTATTGCTTGAAGCACAAGCTGCAGTGTAATCAGAAATTGACCTTGGCAGCTTGCAGATGCAGTCTGGCTCATGTCTTTCAAGTAAAGATTATTTTGGAAAGTTGGAAAATAATAAATCTGTTTGCATGTAAGTCTTCCTTCCTGCCTCCACCAGGAAGTGCACTATCTCTGATAGTGCAGCTGGACAAGAGAAACAAAGAAGGCTTTAAGGAAGACTTACATCTATTGTATTTGAACTAATCAGAGTACCTTGAATTGGCTACATCCTCAGGAGGTCATCGTGACTGACCAGCTGTCTGCAAGGCTGCAACTTTCTCATGGGAAAAGGACTTTTGAAAACACAAGATCAGCAGTTTTATGAATAACTATGATGTAAAGACCCTGTCACTGACCACACCAGTAAGGTGGGCAAAACTGATAATGAAATGTATATAACCAATGTGTTTTGGTCAATAAAACAGTCAAAATTCTATACAAACTTTGTGTATGGTTTTTTGCCTCCTAATGTACATTAGTGATATCTGAGTTGCTCCTGCATTATTGTTTGTTATTAATTGACATTGTGTTTGAATAACTCAATGATTTTTACAGTCTGACTCTAACAAATTTATTTAACAGGATATTTATAGCTAACTGCATACCTTATTGATATAGAACTCATTTGATCATACTGCGACAAGAATTTGTACACAGACTGGTAGTCTTTCAGTTGAGCACTCTGTTACTGCAACTAAAAAGCAGATTTGTTCCCTCTGCATCTGCTATTAGTTTGAGGTTTGAGTTTCTACAGTCTAACGTATAATGTAAAACAAAAAACAAACTGCAGAGAACAAACAAAAAGGCAACTTGGTATGCCAGACCATCCAAATTTATTATTAGCGCTTTCATGTGTAACAATGCATGACCTTCTTCAGACAAAAAAACATGAAAGCAAAAACTTTCTTGGTTTAAATAAAACACCGACAGTGATATCATCAGACCATCAATTCATGATTAATCTTAATAAACATTTTAAGGAACATGACTCATATAATTGCAACAGCCCAGGAGTGGTTTATTTAGCTGAGTGCCAAAGCTGTCTACAGTTTTATATAGGAAAACAGAAAGACAATTGAAGCAACAAATTTATGAACATCAGTAGAGCATACATAAGCAAGATTGTAATAATGCACTAGCAAAGCATGTAATTGAATTTCCTGGGCATTCCTTCTTATTTCTTGTGATAGAGCAGGTTAAAGAAAGCATTAGAGGTGGGCCATGGCAATTATTATTGGAGCAAAGAGAATTATGGTGGCAAGTCCTAACCAATGCTTATATGTACCCAAGTTTAAATGAGCCATGTTCCTTAAAATGTTTATTAAGAT
The DNA here is from genome assembly GCF_019279795.1 of Protopterus annectens. Lineage (NCBI taxonomy): Eukaryota > Metazoa > Chordata > Ceratodontiformes > Protopteridae > Protopterus > Protopterus annectens. The sequence continues at coordinate 1,733,612,389 of NC_056741.1, read as the reverse complement.
TAAAATCTTTGGAAAGACATTAACTTGTTAAGAACTTACCTTTTTACCTTGCCTTGGAGACAGGTTTAAGATTTTCATGTTGTTGTCTTTCGGCTTTTCCCGGTTAGGGGTCGCCACAGCGGAACTCCAGTCCGCTAATGATTGGCGGAATAGATTTTGATGAATGCCGAGGTGCCAGCTCGATATTCGACCTTCAGCGAAGGCACGCCCATTTACGCATGTCTTTCGAATGACCACTCAACCACGGGGAGGACATGCAGACTCCACACAGAAGGCACTCCCTGCACACCAGCTGAGAAATGAATGGGAGAACCTCTTGCTGTGAGGCAACAACGCTACTGCTGCACCACGGCGGTATATAGGTTTAAGATTTTCATAATGTAGTTTAAGATTTTCATACTGTAGTTAAATGTATTTTTATATGTTTTAGAGAGGGTGTTTATTTATATAAACATAACAATATATACATTATATATATGTTTATATATATATATATATATATATATATATATATATATATATATACACACACACATATGTTTTAGTTATGTGTAATGTTTCTTTAATTATAAATTGATGATCTGATGATGTCACTGTTGGTGGTTTATTTAAACTAAGAAAGTTTTTTCTTTCATGTTTTTTGTCTGAAGAAGGTCATACATTGTTATGCCCGAAAGCGCTAACAGTAAATTTCGAAGGTCTGGTATACCACGTTGCTTTTTTTTGTTTGTTCTCCAACGTATAATGTATAATGTTTTTTATTTTTTTAATTTAGCATATAATTTATACTGAATCTGAAGTAATTTGAGTCTGAACTGACTAACACGTTCATGTTCTTAATTTTATATGAAGTAAAATATGAGACATATTAATATAGCAGGAAGTCATTTATTGTAAAAACATTGTTAATAACATTTGGTTGTGTTCTGTATAACAACAGGTTGCAGATTAAGCTTTTCCCTGTATAATCATTTATGTATTGCAGTATTTCACACTAAATACTCCAAAAGACACATAAAAAGAGAGTGTTCTTTTGAAACTTCTGTTTAAAATAGGATTTCTCAATCGGTCAGTATTTATAAGGGATTATGTTATTCTAATGAAAATCATTTTAGCAAAAGTCCATTAAGCAGAGCTATTACATTTCCCCAGTATTGGTGACATCCAGGAGGTGGTTATGTTTAAGTAAGATGGTGAGGTTGGGGTGCATTCCCTGTGAAACAATTGGTCTATAGTTAATGCCAACCACTGGGAAAATCAAACTTAAAGAAATTGGGATGTTCACGAGATGATTTCTTGTTAAAATAATACTAACCTACCTATGTACTTTAGAAATACAATTGAACAGTTATTTAGATAATGGTATTGCAAATGGTAAGGATTATGATGGCTCTGGTTGAAAAATGTGAGAAAGTGAACCTCAGAAGGTATCATATTTTGATTTACATTCTCCTCTGAGAATATGATGAGGTAATGGGGTACATTTTGGATTTTGGATGAAAAATAACCACCTTGCTCTTAATGGTAATAAAACAAACTGATGATCTTTTCTCCCTCTAGAAACTCCCCATTATAGATAAGCTCTTTCTCAGTACCCTGAAAAAATAGCATCCCAATTGAAATCATTTCAAATACCAAACTCCTTGGTGTCATTATTGATGAGCACCTAAAATTTGATACTCATATTCAATCCACCATAAAAAAAAGAAAAAAACACCAAAAACTTGGCCTACTATATAGACACAACCAATACATCTCCCCTCCACCAGAAAAACCCTAGCTTCCTCCTACCTGCTCCCCTCTCTTATGTACAGCACCCCCCTGCTAAACAATCTCCAACTTGGTCTGCAACACAAACCCGAATCATGCTACAATAAAATATGCAAATTTGCTACCAACTCGTAAAACTCATCCCACCATTGTCACTCTCTCCATACTCTACAGTAGCTTCTCAATTACCTGACCTTACTTAGACTCACTAACATTCACAAACTCATCCACAAACCCACTAGCTGCCCCTCTCTCTCTCCAATGCATTACGCCCCTACATCCCTAATTGCTCACTAAGATCAGAAAACCAAAACCTCTTACAAATCTACAAACCTTCTTGACCCTCTGGCCACCTCCTTCTCTCCTGCTCCATTTCTAAACTTTGGAACTCTTTCCCTACTATTCTTTGCAATACCCCCAATCACACCAAATTTAAATCTCTCTTATTCTCCGATCTTACTACTAAATTGATATGCCCATCCCCCACCCCAACTTAAATTTCCCCTCTAGCCACTAACCTCTCCATCCTCTGCTCCAACATTAACTACAATCTCCCTTTTTTTATGACAGTTTTCTGCTACATCCACATCTCTCTCCTGCTCAAACCGAGAAAGAAAAAAAAAATTATTTAGGTACTCTTATTTCTCTTCATCATAACAGGTATAATTGCACTGATTTTATTTTTTGCTGTACTTTGTTGTATGTTTTACCAGATTTGTATCACTTCACTGAAAGACCATGTTAGTGACACTCATTTCATTGAGACCAAATCACCTAAAGTTCATTTCACTGAAAGTTTATTTCACCTAAAACTCATTTCACTGACAAGTAGTACTCTAAGGCAAGTCAAAGGTATATGTCCTTTTCCCCACTGTAGTGCAATCCTGGCATTAGTATATATAGTTAGGGGTGTGTGGGGGGCACAACATTGGTTTTCTGTTGTCTGGTTTTGTTTTACATTATTTGGCAAAACCCAACTAGGTGGGGGGACTACGCCCCCCACCCCCCAACTATATATATACTAACACAAGGAATGCACTACAGTGGGGAAAAGGACATATACCTTTGACTTGCCTTAGATTACTACTTGTCAGTGAAATGAGTTTGTGATACGAATCTGTTTTACCACATCCATTTTGTACTGAATGATGTATTTTTATTTTTGCAAATTTTATTGTATATACTTTTTTCTCTGTAACTGTTCATTGGCGCTTTTCTTCCCAGGCATCCACTGAAAATGGACTCTTCGTGGCCCAGTGGACATCCCCAGTTATCAAACTGAAATAAATAAATAAAATAAATAAATAATTTATACATATGTTTATGCAAGTATATAAGTGTGATCCCTTTTGTGTGTATGTATGTCTATGTGTGTCTCTGTATGTGTGTATTTTATACAGCATGCATTTAAAATTCTATTACAACTATAAGATAATACATACAATAAACTATATATATGTATATATATATGTGTGTGTGTGTGTGTGTGTGTGTGTGTGTGTGTGTGTGTGTGTGTGTGTGTGTGTGTGCACAAACATAGACACACACACAGACATGAGTATATCATTAATAGTCAACATACTGTTATATCAATAGCAAATTCATTGATGTCAGAATGTTGAATATAGAAAAATAGAGCAAGAAAACAAACAGTTAAAATAAACCAAAGGTAAAAGGAAAATATAGCTTCTATTTTCCACGGTATTAGGAGAAACAAAAAGTCACAAACAATATTCTTGGAAAAGGGCTTTGCCCCCCACAGCCCCCAAAGTAGGAGGTCAACCCCACACCTCTTATGTAGTATAAACTAACTCCACAGCAAAAGAAGTGAAATCAAAAGGGAATCACCATTAAAAAAGGCATGCTGCCACCACATTACTTGCTAGATCCTGCACTGGATAACAAGTACATTCAATAACTTGTGATAGTAAAAATAACTACTGACAACCTACACATTCAACAGACTGTCAGGAAACCACTGATATTTATATCATTATTATATGTATAGGTTTATACGTATATACTATGTGAATGACTATCATGGCCTTTATAAGCCTAGCTGCACAATCCAATCCAATTGCATCCCCTTGTAAACATGTGCATTTAAATTATATGGGTATGTTACTTAGGAGGGGGTATGTTACTTAGGGAGTTGCTAAATATTTATGTCGGGGCATGATAGTTAGGGGATGTTTACTGTTGGCCTCTGTCTGTAGGAGACATGGGAGCCAGCCTGGGAGTAAATTTATTATTTCCTATCCAGATCTATTCAGAACTGGTAGCCAAGGACACCACATACACAAATGCTGTAGATATAAGCAACTTACTGGCTGGCAGATTCAGTGAAAACTTCACCCATCTGTCCCCCCATCAATAAATCAGAACATCCCCAGTACCTGTCCCCCTACTCTTATCTCTAGGGGAACAGGTCATCAGTGCCCTCTCAAAGGCAAAAATACAGCCTCCGTGCGACCCGATAACATCCCAGGCTGCATCCTACATGAACTCAAGCATGAAGTGGCAGCGCCATTATGAACCCTATTCAACCAAAGCCTGAGTACCGGCTTTGTCCCAGCCAAGTGGAAGACAGCCACTGTCATCCCTTTACACAAAGGTGGAGCATCCACTGATCCAGGAAATTATAGACCCATCAGCCTAACTAGCCTGATCTGAAAGGCCATGGAATGGATTATCATGGACCTCATTAACAGAGACATTGGCAACCTCCAAACACTCGACCCCATACAGTTTGGCTTTGTCAAGGGGAGGTCATGTCTGTTAAATCTGGTTGACTTTTTTTGAAATGCTCAGCAAAGCCATGGATGAGGGGAAGACGGTGCACACCGCCTATCCTGTCCTGGCCAAAGCAAAGTATTCCCCACTTGGGCATAATAGATACACTCTCTTAATCAGGCATCAATCCATATGTTATCAGAGGGTAGCAAACTAGCTCACTGATGGAACCCATTTAATCAAAATAGGGGAAGCCACCTCAAGCAGTAGACTAGTAATGAGCAGCATACCCCATGGATCGGTCTTGGGGCCTTTGTTATTCGAGATATACTTCTCTGAGGTGCAGGCCAAAACCAGTGGGCTATGGCTGACCAAGTTTGCAGATAACTGCAAGGTGGGCATGGTCAGTAATTACCCAAGTAAAGTGGATGATCTCCCAGATGATCTCACCCAAACAAATGACTGGTACCAGAAACATGGCCTCAAGCTGAATGCCAAAAAATGCATCATCATCCCATTTGGGGAGAGTGACATCCCCACACATTATCACATTAATAACAACATCCTAAGCATGCAATCAGTCATGAGCAATTTGGGCACCCAGATTGATAGGCACTTGACTTTTGACCACCATGTTGCTTCTGTTGTACTGAAAGATTTCTATGATCCTATGAACATTAGTAAGGGAATGTTTAATGTTAGTCTCTGTTTATAATGAACATGGGGGCCACTTCCAGGATGAATTTACAAATTCCCATCAAAGGGTCAAGGTTATCTTTGAATATGGTTAGGGATAGTCTCTGCTTCATATGTATGGATAGCCTATTTCAGATCATGGGGATTCTATGAGACACATATCAATCTCACCAGCATCCCCTATTTATGTCACAAGCAAAGTTTAAATTGCTGAATCTAGTGTTTTTGGTGCAGTAACACCTTTAGATTCATTTGGGTTATATTTAATAGGTTGATAGGTTTTTCACTTTGGTGTTGCCTAAAAAGACTCTAAGGGGATGGATAAAGTTTTAGTCAAAATCCAGAAGCCCAAGGGGTACATGTGCGGACCATCCTTGGCAACGAAAAATGGTCTGTTAACTCTGTCCTTCCAAACTGAGAGATATTGAATCCCCCTGGATGGATACCAGAATGTAAGCCAATTGTTAAAGTCAATCATTTTTTGTTCATACTATGACATTATTGCTGGTGAAGGTAGACTACTGCTCAATGCAAAGCACAGACTTGTCTAAGACACATATTCAGAGAGGTGAATAATGTCTCTCTCTCTCTTTGTATAGTCCAAATAGATACATCTCAAGTCAATTATGTCCACATGGACTATGATAGATTTATACTGGTACCTGTGGTGCAAAGACTTGAGTGCGTGTGAAATATATATATATATATATATATATATATATATATGTACATAAGATAGTTAAAGTCTCTTAGATAAAATTCTGGTTTTACTATGGTTATTATCAACCAGTATGAACCATAGGTGATTTTAATTATCCATGTAAGTATGTAGCGCTTTTTAAAACTCTTTCAGACTATTTGTTTTCCTTAGATGTGTTGGCAGTTCATTCTGACATTTTGTAAAAATGAATAGAGGACATAGACCCTTTCTTATTTTAATGAGGAAAAAAAAAAAACAGGAGATGATCTTTTATATTGTGATCTATAAGGCTGATACAAACCATCTGGTGGGAAAAAGAGTAATATAACCAACATTTTTTTGTGAAATATTTAATTTTGTTGTGCAGCAAATGATATAAAGAATCCCATCACATTGCATGCATCAGCTTGTAAATTAATATATGTTTAATTACAAAAATTAGGGCATTGATCAAAACTAATTTCTGTATTTCTTAAGGGGAATACACTGCTTGTGTAAATTATGAACAGCAATAGAACAAGTAAAGAAAATGTCTCAAAAGCAAGTGCATGAAATATTGTGTGGTTACATATTGTAATTACAAAGGAACTGTGTCACATCATAAATTTAATGGCAATCAGCTTTGCATTGTGTGTTAATAAGAATAATAAATGTGATTACTGCATGAATAAAACAAATATTACAATAATATGTTTTCAATGTCAGAGGGTGAAAGTTGATGGCAATGCAGCTCAGTTGATTAAAAAACAATACATTATCTGCATTCTTTTGATATTAACATGATTTCTTCCATTCCTGTCTGCATATTGTATAACTCAAAAAAATAATTTAATCAATCTTTCCTGCATCATTTTTGCAAAAAAATAAAAAATAAGAAATAAAAAGTAAAACAGTTATTGAGTGTTTCTTAAAAACAGAACAAACAAATATTTGAATATGTAAATACAAATGTAATCTAGTAAACAGAGTTGTGTGATAGGAGAGCTGCATTGAATGAAAATCATAATTGTTTTTCCCCACTGATTCTTAGTGGAATACTTTGGGGAGATAAAAGACAAACTCAAATATTCAGAAAGAACCTCACAAGGCAGAAGTACATCTGTGTCACGGTTTAATAAGAAAAGTCAGACAGAATAAATGGCATATAAGGGAATGGAATGTATGTATAAAATCCTGACTGAATTAATTTGTAGTGAGACACAGTAGCATTCTTCCCAGAAGGAAACATGCTGCGTTATTGCAGAGATCATGGCATCACCACAGCTAACAGAACAAAACATGCAGTTGTTTCTGTGATGCCCCAACACTGGGCCAGTAATCAAGGAGCCTCAATCCTCTTCACTAGTACCAGTGTGGGACGTACATTGGGAGGATTACAAGCACACACACACACAATATTTCCAGATGCAGCTCTTTGCATCAAGTACAATTTCCCTTAAGAGCACACAGAGACTGCAGTCAGTCCGGGGCTGATTTCTCCCTCTTTCTCTAGATCTCCAATAAGACTCCCTGCCTGGCACAGCTATAGAACTGAGATCTCAGCTAAGTGGCCAAGACAAGACCTCCAACACCCTCTATATCCAGCCAGTGCTTCGTATCCCTGTCCAAGTACCTGACACATAAACACACACACACACACACACACACACACACACACACACACACACACACACACACACACACACACACACTTTTGGAGATTTGTTTACACACACACCTGGGAAAGGCTGGCATAGGTTTACTAATGACTTCAACAATTGGCTAAGTTTCTGGTGTCCTTCAAAGGGGATCCAGAATCTGTCTGTCTGGGACAACATGCTTGACAAACCCCAATGCTTTGCCAGAAATGGTCTGCACCTGTCGCCCCTGGGATTCAGGTAAATGGCTAAGGCTCTTGTCACCCCTATAGTGCCTTTTTTAGGCAAGGCTCAAAGGACAAAACCACCACCATAACAGATATAAGCATGCAAAATCTGAAGGTAATGCTACTCAATGCTAGAAGTCTAAACCTCAAAATGCACTCTCGAGGCACTCCTAAAAATGGAGAACATCCATATCTGTGCTGTAACTGAGACCTGGTTCAAAGCTCCAGAAAGCACCCCTGCAATCCCAGGCTACAACTCTTACCACACTTTCTGGCCACCAAACCAGGACCAAAACACTAAAGGTGGAAGAGTGTCCATATTCATCAAGGATATTCACACCTCCAGGCATGCATCTGAAATTCTACAGGTACAACTAACACTAGGTAAGACTGCAATCCAAACTGTAGCCTGCTACAGATCCCCCACCACACCCCAGGATTCTCACTACACCTTTCTAAACATACTGGAAAATGTTAAGATACAACTAAACACTCTAATACTGGGTGATTTCAACTACTCTGCCATTAATTGGGAAAACTACTCGGGTACCAACACCTTTGCCCAATGGTTCTTGGAATTCATAAATTCCAACGCCCTGGATCAACTAATCCAAAGTTCCACCAGGGGCTCAAATATCCTAGACCTGGTCATTACCAACATGGGAGATTGATGCTCCACACCAGTGGTCACCCCCTCGTTGGTCAGGTCTGACCATAAGCTAATCACCCTAGATGTCCACATCCCACTCCCTCCCCCCAGTAGGGAAACCTCTATAAAAAACTTTTCCAAAGCCAACTTCATGCTACTCAAGTCAGAAGTGGCAAACTTCATGACACCCATGAGGATGGGAATTGAAAGTTCAACTGCTGAATCCTACACTAAGGCACTGTACGAGCACATCCACTCATGCATGAGTCGTACCATTCCAAATAGAACCAAGACGATCTCCTCCAAAAAAAGAAAACCAATCTGGTTGTCTCCTGCTATAAACAAACTATACAACAGAAGGAAGAAACAGTTGCAGAAAAGAGGAAAATCCCAGGATGAAAAAAACTCCCTTACTACTGAGATCCATCATAAAATCCTCCAAAGCTAGTTACGAAAATAAAATTGCCAAAGATTCCAAGGACAACCACAAGGCATTCTACAGTTATGTCAATAATCTAAATGGCAATGCTCAGATCTGCTCTGAGCCACAACAGAATGGCATTAGATATACTGATCTCAAGGATATTGCCAATATCCTGGCAAATTGATTCAGTGACAACTTCACCCTCCTCTCACCCCCTAAAGGGCCCAGCTCAATACCAAATGATTGCCAAAATCCGGTAATCACGGCCACACAGGTAAAAAAATGCACTCTCCAAAGCTAAGAATACAGCATCCATGGGACCAGACAACATCTTGGGCTGTGTACTATATGAACTACAAAATGAACTGGCACCTCACCTAAGTGTCATGTTTAATCATAGCCTCACCTCAGGCTTCATGCCCAATGACAGCGCACAGCTACAGTTATCCCACTCCACAAGGGAGGATCCACCTTGGATCCAAAAATTCACACACAAAGCTGAACCCAGAACAAATACGTCAGTAAACAGTTTTTATTTAATACACAGTTAGCACTTTCATCTGGTATAATTCACCAGACTTCATCAGACAATATTAAAAGTCTTAAAATAATCTTCCCAATTAATACATCTACCAATAAGATAACTAATTCATTTAAGCACTTTGTTACATCACTAAAAAAACTTTTAAAGCAATACTTTCCATTTTCACTTTGTTACATTTCATCACCTTAAATTAAGCATAAAAATAGAAACATTTTATCAATTACTAGAATAATACCACGATATGTATAAATATGAATATAAATATGAAATTGGTGTTTGCACCTACCCTATAAATTAATACAAAGTTTATATGTTATTCAATTAACTCTGTTTCTTAAATTCTATTACTTTAAACTTAGACAATAATGTACATAGTCATGCAGGCTGAATAACAATAATTCAACAAATGTGTTACTTAATACCATATGTTTAAAAATATACAAAAAATATAAATGTTTTAAAATTTTTAGAAAATGTAATAACTTGAAAAGTTTATTGGAAAGGCCTATAAAAAGTGGACATGAAGGACATATGTCTCCTTGTGGGTTTTGCCAACAATGCAAACATTATGAAAACTTCATCTGTTAAAACAGGAGGGAAAGTGATAGTTGTTAAAGGGAAATACTATTGTTATACACATGCAGTAGTTTATGCTAGCATCTGTAGCCAATGTAGTGCTTTTTATATAGGTAAAACACAGAGAAAACTAGGTCAAAGCATATATGAACATATTTATGAGATAAAACAAAAGGAAGAAAAAAAGCACTATATAAACATGTTAAGGAAAACCCAAACCACAATTTTAAATTTGTGGTATTACAACAGGTAAAGAGTGAAACAAGGGGTGGTCCTTGGAAACTTCGCTTAGAGGACAGAGAGACCTGGTGGCAATTATATTTAAATGCTCACTCACCACCAGGGTTAAATGACATTATATCCATAACAAGTAGATTGAAGTTAAAAACTTTTGACAGACAGAGTCCATGGATTCATTTTAAAATTTTTAAACATTTATATTTTTTGTATATTTTTAAACATATGGTATTAAGTAACAAGTTTGTTGAATTATTGTTATTCAGCCTGCATGACTGTGTACATTATTGTCTAAGTTTAAAGTGATAGAATTTAAGAAACAAAGTTTATTGAATAACATATAAACTTTGTATTTATTTATAGGGTAGGTGCAAACACTAATTTCATATTTATATTCATATTTATACTTATCGTGGTATTATTCTAGTAATTGATAAAATGTTTCTATTTTTTATGCTTAATTTAAGGTGATGAAATGTAACAAAGTGAAAATGGAAAGTATTGCTTTAAAAGTTTTTTAGTGATGTAACGAAGTGCTTAAATGAATCAGTTATCTTACTGGTAGATGTATTAATTGGGAAGAGTGGGTTGTGACTTTTAATATTGTCTGATGAAGTCTGGGTAATTATACCAGATGAAAGCGCTAACCGTGCATTAAATAAAAACTGTTTGCTGACGTATTTGTTCTGGTTCCAGCTTTGTGTGCGGATTTTTGGATTTACTAGATTGGTTTTCGTTTTTTGTTTACTGGTTGTTCCACACTATGGCGGAAGGTAATCCAGGCGTCAGTTTTGAGGATTTTAAACAACTGCAGGACTCAGTTAAGAACTTAACCCTTCTTGTACAGCAATTGTTACCGAAAGCAGGTATCATGCATTCACAAGATAATACTAACTCCTTCGGTTTTTAAGGAGAGTAGTAATGTGCAGGACTGTGTTGTTTTACCTGCTTCTATTCCTAACAATGAGCAAATGCATTTGAGAACTATTGGGAATGAATGCCCACAGAGTACGCTCGATGTGTGGTTGGGTAAGAATGTACCATACAGACAGGATGTTGTCAGCATAGACAACACAGGTAACAGTTTTACTAATTTCAAAAACAAACTTGTGGAGTATAAAAAACTACAACAAGAGAATTGTTATCTGGGGGATTGTCTTAAAAATTGGCAAGTCCCTAAAGGGCTACACACCTAGAAGTTCCCAACAGGACTTATTTTGCACTCTTTATTTAATCAAGAGCTTGATCAACCACAACCAGGAGCAGTTGGTCCAGGTATCTGAGGAAGTTCAAGTATTAGATGAAAAAATCCATAAAGGAGGACTCCAAGAAAGGAATTGGCAACAATATGACGCTACTTTTAAACAAGTAGACATCATCAGGTTCATCATTGCTGGCCAGAAAGCTACAAAACTTAGAATGAGATAAAAAGGCTTATGCAGCAGTTAGAGCGTATCTTACATCACCTATTATTAGGAACACTACTATTACAACTAATGGGGAACCATTGGGAGCTGAGAGCAGTTATTCTGATAGGGTGAATGCCTCTTTAGATGAAATAGGCCCAAGGAGGTCGGAATGACTGAGAAACCGGAGAGGCAATTGGAACCCATATCCATAAACAACAACTTGGAACCAGCAGAACCAGAAAAATGGGGGCCAATATTCGATGAGGGGCCAACAGAGGTGACTTTTAAAAATAGGAAACTAATAACAGTTTCCAATTTTTCTAATGACTTTAAAATCTACAATTATACTAATAGAGTTTTTGTAGCATCACATGCTGAATTATTTAGTAAAGGCTACAACTGTGTTCCTAGTAAAAATAGTGATTTGGGGGACCTAATAGGGGACTTAAAAATGTATATCAGAAATTTAAACTTAAAATATTTACATAGAAATGACAACAACGATTATAGAAGGCAGGACAATGTATGTAGGACACCGAGTATTTACAATCTGGATATTCATGCATTGTTGAAAAAGTTTGAATCTACTTGTGAAATGGATTATCATTTTTATATAGGCAAAAATAATGCGGAAAATAATTTGGATGTCTCTGAACTAGAATTATTGTATGAAATTAGGAGTAGAACTGATTTAAGATATATGCGTCCTGATAAAGGTGGGGGGCATGGCTGTTTGTTATAAAGATGACTACACACAAAAAATGTTTGATATGTTGTACAGTAGTACTTATAGTGAGACATCTATTAATGAGATGAATATAGCTTTTTCTAGAATTGATTGGGAACTCCTGGATATAACTACACAGGATCAAATTAGTATTGATGAATACAATTATATGTTAAATGAGACTCTTAAAATTCCAGTCATATTGGGAGTTCCCTGTGGTGGTGGTGCTGCGGTAGCATCGTCACCTTACAGTAAGACACTGTCCTGTTCAATTCTCAGGCTAGAGCTTCTTCTGTGTGGAGACATGCGTGAATGGGTGTACCTTCATTGAAGGTTGTGCGTCAGGGCCGGCAACTCAGCATGTAAAAATCTACTGCCAATCATTAGCGGACCGGAGTTCCGCTATGGTGACACCTAACTGGGAAAAGCCAAAAAGACACAACAGTTCGGAGTTCCCAAAATACACAAGCAGCTTATTAACCCACCATTTCGCCCAATTGTTGATTCTGGGTGGTCAAAGACAGCATACATAGCAAGTCTGATAAATAAAAAGTTAAAAGATAAAGTCCAGAACATTCCTCATTTGTGTAGAGATTCCTGGCATTTTTTTAGAAAAATGTAACAACTTAATGTCTTTTGAGAAACACAGCACATTTATAATAATATATGTCAGGGACCTCTGTAGTTGTATTCCACATAATATAGGACTTACATAGCTTTCTGATTACCTGTTTGAGGAATTTGGTTTAGAACAAAGTACTAATAATACCTATACTCAACTGATGGAGATAGTTTTAAAGAACAACTACCTATATTTTGATGGGTATCACTTCAAGCAAATGGAAGGTGTAGCAATGGGGTCCCCTTGCGGACCCTTGTTTGCTAATGTAGTGATGGCCTATTGGGAAAAGCAATTTCTATTCAAGTCTTCTTTTTTTGTTCACATTAAGTTGTACCTATGATATTTAGATGATTTGTTTATGGCATGGATTGGACCAAGGGATGAAATTACAAATGTTATTACATATCTAAATGAAACTACTAGTTTTCTTAAGTTCACGGCTAATAGTGACATGTATGAGATCTCCTATTTAGATGTATTAATTACCAGATAATGGGACAGGTTTATTAAATCTACTATATTTAGAAAACCCACATATTCAAACACTATATTACATTTTTCTAGTAGCCATCCAGAACATGTAAAATGTGGCATAGTAAAAGGGCAATTAGTTTGTGCTGCCCGCATGAATTCATTCTTTGAAGATTTTTTGAGGGAATGTGACCTTATGGGTAAAATGTTTTCAGATAGAGGGTACCCAACATGTTTGGTGCATAACATCCAGCAAGAGGTAATTAATAAAAGAAAAATAGGTATATATAAACCTATTTAAAATGGAATTGAACAAAGAAACTTAGTACAAATACCCCTGTTCCAACAATAGTAACAAACAACACTTCTGTCTTTAGAGGTGAAACTGGAGAACATATAGGGACCCTAGATGAAGCAAAAGACTCCCATAATAATATTATTAAAAAAGATGTTTGTCCTTTTGTTTGTACATATTCTAAAGATGGTCATATTATACAAGACATTATGAAGAAGAATTGGTCCATTCTTATGCAAGAAAAAACTATGTTTGATACATTTGGTTTATGCCCCGATATTGTTTTTAGAAAAGGTAACAACTTGAAAAGTTTATTGGAAAGGCCTATAAAAAGTGGACATGAAGGACATAGGTTCATAGGTTCATAGGTTCATACTAGGCTATCTGCCCAAGGGCATTTATAAGCCTAGCCCATAGTTATGTGGCATTTGCCACCCCTTTAGTTTGAATAAAAACTATGCCTATCATTTTGCTGTGCCTCTGTCAAGCAGTGACACTGAAGTAATCCCTGGGGTATATCTGCAATCTCCCATCCATTGGTCAAGATTCCTCTTGAACAAGGCCAGAGAGGTGCTCTGCCTCACATGTACCGGGATTCTCCTTGTGAGTTTTGCCAACAATGCAAACATGTTAGGGAAACTTCAACTGTTAAAATAGGAGGGAAAGTGATAGTTGTTAAATGGAAATACAGTTGTTATATACATGCAGTAGTTCATGTTAGCATCTGTAGCCAATGTAGTGCTTTTTATATAGGTAAAACACAGAGAAAACTAGGTCAAAGCATATATGAACATATTTATGAGATAAAACAAAAGGAAGAAAAAAATGCACTATATAAACATATTAAAGAAAACCCAAACCACTTTGTGGTATTACAACAGGTAAAGAGTGAAACAAGGGGTGGTCTTTGGAAACTTCTCTTAGAGGACAGAGAGACCTGGTGGCAATTATATTTAAATGCTCACTCACCACCGGGGTTAAATGACATTATATCCAAAACAAGTAGGTTGAAGTTAAAAACTTTTGACAGATAGAGTCCATGGATTCATTTTAAAATTTTTAAACATTTATATTTTTTGTATATTTTTAAATATATGGTATTAAGTAACAAGTTTGTTGAATTATTGTTATTCAGCCTGCATGACTATGTACATTATTGTCTATGTTTAAAGTAATAGAATTTAAGAAACAAAGTGTATTGAATAACATATAAACTTTGTATTAATTTATACGGTAGGTGCAAACACCAATTTCATATTTATATTCATATTTATACTTATCGTGGTATTATTCTAGTAATTGATTAAATGTTTCTATTTTTAATGCTTAATTTAAGGTGATGAAATGTAACAAAGTAAAAATGGAAAGTATTGCTTTAAAAGTTTTTTTCAGTGATGTAACGAAGTGCTTAAATGAATCAGTTATCTTACTGGTAGATGTATTAATTGGGAAGAGTATTTTACTCTTTGTGAAGGGGTATAATAGTGGATTTTTTCCAGATTGCTGTGACATAGTTTTCAGTTGTTGAACGGTTGATCAGAATGGAGACAGGGATGGATAATGCTTCTGAACCTATTTTGAGGAGTTCAGTGGGAGGATTACCGGAAGCTGAGGTTGTTGCTTTTAATTGGGCTAGTAATTTTTTTATGGTTGATATTGGGACAGACTGAAAACTAGAAGAAAGATGGAATGGTGAGGTGGTCATTGATTAGTGATAGAACTGACTAGATAAAATTAGTGTTGAAATGAGTGGCAGTGGACTCTTTGTTGTTTGAAGTAGAAAGACAGGGTTTAGTGGTATGGCCAGGGGGTAACAGTCTATTTAGGGAGAACCAAAAAAGCTTGTGGTTGTTTGGGGACTTTTGGTGGAGATTACTGTAGTGTGACTTCTTGTCAGATTTAACAAGGATCTTGGTGCGGTTTCTGAAATATCTAAAATTTTGGCAGGCATGTTGTGTTTTATATCTCTTTGCAACATATGCTGTTTGGTCAGTCATGGTTCTGTGTTAGTTTTACCATTCTTGACCTAACTGGTGCTAAATCATTTCCTATTTTAGGAAGGTGCAATTGAGGTGAGTAACTGCTTCATCTAGGGTCATCACTCTTAACATATTCCAGTTGTAGTGGGATTGGGCTGTAATAAATATACTTTTGTCAAATTTGGCTATGGTGGGTAGTTGAAGTGTGGGTTTGGAGATCTCCACTAAATTTCAGGATAGTGGTGGGGTGAGTAGAGGTATGGAGCTATTTGTATATGTATCTTTCAGTACTGCTTTTAAAGTTCTCTTTATATCTTTAATATATCTATAAGAGAATAGATTTGAGCACGTATTTTCCAGCAGATGCTTGCTATTTTACTATATATAATCTAAAGCACATCTAGATTAGGGTTATCGGGCATCCTTGATTGTTTAGGAGAAAAGGTAACAAGCTGCATATAACATAGAAGGAAATATCTTTTGATATGTCTGGAATGACAGTTTGCTTATGAGATACACATAAAACTAAACCATAGTGGAAGAGATGATTGTTTGGATTTAACAACTATGTCACTTTCCTAAATATAGCCATAGATAAAAAAAAATAAATAGAAGCCCTATTATTACAGGGTCTATATTAGATCACTGACCGCTGAAAGAAGCGAACGGTGATTAATCGATGCTATGTAAGCAAAAGCTTACAATCTCGAACTGTCAGAACAACGATTTCTTTCCTAAGGAAAAATAAATCGCTGTTCTAAAACACATACACACAACACAAGCACACCAAACAAACAGTAATCCACACACATACACATAAAATCTTACAACTAACCCTACATTAAACTATACACACACCACTAACTATCCACTTACCTTAACCCAAACCCTAACCCTAAGGTCCATCACAATTGCACACTCACCTCACCCGCTCCCTAACCCTAACTCACCTAACCCGCCCAAACCCTCATGTGCACACAATCGCACACATACCTAACCCACGTCCTAACCCTAACTCATCTAACCCACCCTAACCCTCACATCCACACAATCTTATTTATTTATTTTTATTTATTTATTGACATTTGTTAACCAGGTTTGTCCAGCTGGGCTTCTGGCCCATTTTCAGTGGAGACCCGAGGAGAAAAGCTCCAGTAATACATTTTAAAACAAGTACAATTTTAAACAATATTGATATAATAGCAGTTATAGCAAAATGATTCACATATGTTGGGTTACATGCATAACATTAACGTTGCATTAGAAAGAAGCTAAGTAACAATTTTACATTGATATAGTTCAATAGGTCAACAATAAACATTTTTTGTTTGTATAAAATTGTGCAAATGCATAGTAGACACATTGGAGAGAGAGGTGTAATGAGATACTAAGTATTGTCCTTTTGTGGGTACATAAAGGGAAGGAAGACTAGGTAGGGTCATGGCAAGGGCAGGTTCTGAAATTGAAAAAATAAGCTTCTAGTTCATTTTTAAAGTGTGAGGTGTGGGAGATTGAACGTACGTCAAGGGGAAGTTTGTTCCAAGCATGGGCAAGGGAGTGTTTGTAGAGTAGTTTGCCTACTGATCTTTTTGGGTGGCAGATATCAAGTAATTGTTGGAGGGTCCGGGATGGGATGTACATGGAGACTAAGGAAGATAGAGATGGACAGAAGGAGGGTTTATAAAGAATAAAGTGTAGCATATGAAATTGATAAGATAGCAGAAACTGGGGAAGTTCAAGCCATTGAAGAGAGTTTAAAGAAATGCAGTGGTGTGAGTTGTATGGGGAGTTAGTAATGAATCTGGCTATTTTATAGTAAGTCTGTTGCAGTTTGTTTAGAGTGGAGGTCTGGATATTGGTAAGAACTGGGGCAGTGTATAAGAGGGAGGGGAGAAGGAGTGCCTGGCTCAGGGTAAGTCTAGATTCAGGGGTTAGGAATTTTTTGTTCCGATATAGCAGACCTAGTTTCTGGTTTGTTTTTTTTATACATTGGAGTATGTGTAGGTTGAACTTGAGTTTGTCATCGATAATGACCCCTAGGAGTTTTGTGCGGGTGTCAGGTTGGATGTTTGTATTGCTAGAAAATGTAATAAAAAGAACGAGGAAGGAAAAGTAGGAGTTTGGTCTTTTTGGGATTTAGGATCAATAGGTTGTGAGAGAGCCATTGTTCAGTGGATAGTAGGGCTTGTTGGGTCAGGGAGTGTAATTCAGGAATGTTATTTGAGATGGATATAAGTGTGGAGTCGTCGGCATACTGAATAAGGGAGGATTCTTTGCATGAGGTGTAAAGATCATTGGTGAAGATGTTAAACAAAAGGAGTCCCAAGATGGAGCCTTGGGGAACACCAGTGGAGATGGGAAGGAAAGGTGAGGAGGATGAGAGCCATTTGACAGATTGTTCGCTGCCAGATAGGTAACTATTAAACCAGGCAAGTGTGGATGGGGATAGATGGAGATTTGTGAGTTTGGATAGTAGTAGAGGATGAGAGATAGTATTGAAGGCTTTGGAGAGATCTAGGAAGAGACAGGAAATGGGTTTATTGTTGTCTAGGGTCTCTGCAATGATATGAGTGAAGGAGAGGAGGGCAGTGGCGGTGCTGTGGTGAGGACGAAATCCATGTTGGGTAGAGTTAAGTAAGTGGTGTGTGAGGATGTGATTGAGAAGCTGTGAGTGAATACATTTTTCTAATATCTTGGAGAGGGGGGACAGAATGGCAATGGGTCGGTAGTTTGAGGAGTCAGTGGAATTTCCACCTTTATGAAGAGGGATAGTGAAGAAAGATTTCCAAAGGGTGGGGACAGTTTATTCCAGAATAGATCGATTAGTTAGTATAGATACAGGATAGGCAACTGAGTCAGCAGCAAGTTTGAGGAATGTAAGAGATAGATTGTCAGTGGAAGGAGAGCAAGGTTTTAGCTTGAGTAGTAGAGATTTGATGTAAGTAATGGGAACTGACTCAAAAGAAAACAAAGTTGTGTCAGTGGGACTTGGAGAGGTGGGTGTCGAAGTAGAGTTTGGCTTCGAGGTTACCAGATTTTGGATGGAAGAGATAAAGTGTTTATTCAGGAGGATAGCTGTTTCCTGAGAGGAAGAGTTAGGGTATGGGGAAGGATTAGAGGGCTTTCCAGGATAGAGGATGTTGTTGAGAGTTGACCAGAATTTTCGAGGATTGGATTTGTTGTTAAGCTGAGCAGAGCTATAGTATAACTTTTTGTCATTAGTTGTATGTTTTTTTGCAAGGTTCCTCAGTTGCCTGTATTTTTGAAGAAAAGGTGGTTGCTTAGCTTTAGTCCAGGTTTTCCAAGCATGATCTCTTTGTTTCATAAGGGACCTAGTCTCTTTGGAGATCCAGGGAGCATGGTTTGATTTTACTCTGATCTTCCTAGAGGGGGCTAAGGAGTTTAGAGTATTCATGAAGATGCTATTGAAAGTGCTTACAGCATCATTTAGGGGGAGGTGTTTTAGGATGGACCAATCGTTGTAGAGAATGGAGTTAAATTGGGATGAATTGAAAGTTGATAGTTTTCCACAGTCTTTGATAAGGTGGGGTTTAGGAATATGGGAGTAGTGTCTTAAGATGGCGGTAGGGAGGTGATCACTGAGGGAGTCAGGTAAGGTGGTAGGATTGTGGTATTGGTGGGGGGGAATTGATAAGGATCCAGTCTATGATGGAGCTGGAAGTGGAATTTTTATGGAAGTGAGTGGGAAATGTTATAAGTTGGTGGAAGCCGTGTAGGTGGATACTGAGTTGGGGGGAGTCAGTTGTGAGTTTGGAACAATCAATGCTGACATCACCAAGGATACGTGTCTCATATAGTATGTTGTGGGAGAACCAGGATAGGATGTTTTCAAGAATGGGCAGATTGTTACCAGGAGGAAGGTAGATAGAGGCAATTGCAAGTTTTTTGTGGGGATTCAGATGGCAATTAAGGATGATGATTTCAGCTGGGAGGAATTCAGGAATTGGGGAAGGGTATGGTGAGAGGTCAAGAATGTTTGAGTAGAGGATGGCCACGCCACCACCTTTTTTTACAGGTCTATCAGATCGGAAGATATTATAACCTGGTGGGAGTATTTCACTATTTGAGATTTGTGGCTTGAGCCAGGTTTCAGATAGGGAGAGGATGTGAGGGGTATTGGGAGCTATCCATGAGTGCAGCTCAGTAACTTTATTTGCCAGACACTGAATATTCAATGAGTAAATAGTTAAGTATTTGGATGGAGATAATTGTTGTGACTGAGGTTGGTGACTGTTAGAGGAGTAAGATGGGGCCAGTGCAGAGGTAGTTTTAAGGGGAGAAGAGGAGCCATGGTTGGGATGGATATCTCCAGAACAAAGTAGGTTTTTAATGAGGAGAGAGTGTGTAGTAGATGCTAGATGAAGTTTGTATAGTTTTGACTTAGCTTTGTGGGAAGGTTTAAAAACCTGTATTATGGATAGTTTATATAGACTTGAGGTAGAGGTAGTAAAGAGATTACGGGAGATAGTAAAAGATGAAGTAGTTGGATATATGTTGTATGAGTCACAAGCTGGTGAACATAGGAGTGGGTCAGAGAGATTGGAGTGGTAAGAGGTGGAGATAGAGAGAATAAGGAGTAGTGTATTGCACACTTATATGATCCCGACCTGTAACTTTCCACCACAGCGCTGAAAATACCAAAGCAACAGAAACGGACAAACCTCAATGTTCTAATATAGACCCTTATTACACATGGGAAGGAATTTTTTTACAAAATATATAATGTTATGTAAGACCCTGATGAGGTGAGTTGCCATGAGACTGGCGCACAAGATCGTGCCATTGAAAATGAAGGGATTGCATTTATCAAAAAGGATAGAGCAGGAAGGAAGGAGCAAAGGTGACAGATTGTATGGACTTACTGCTCCCTGGCTTTTAGAAAATACTTCCTTACAGCAAGTTATAGACCTATGGACTGGACTACTGGGAAGAGTTGTGGAGAGGGAATCCACAAAGTTGTTCAAGGTTGTGTGGTACAGGTGTCGAAATAAAGATAAGGATGAGGTAAAGTATTAAATGTCGATAAAAACCAAACGACTGCTGCAGCAACAGGTTAATGCCTCACTACAACGATAAGTACAAATAAAATCCAACAAAGTATGAGCTGTAGATGAGGCAATGGTGATTCCTAAGGCATACAAGCAACGACAGATCAGTCCATGTAAAAAGCAATTTTATTTTATAAAAACAGATAAGCGCTTTCACTACAAAAGCTTCGTCAGATCTATGACACAACACTGATAACCAGGATATAAATGCAGTATTAATTAATCAATCAACCTATCTGATGAAAGGTTTAATCAAATCTTAAAGCAACACTGATGTAAAAAGTGAGAATAGTAATGATAGTGAGTTCTCATACAAACAAGTATGCAAATAGATTGATTTGTACTACACAAATTCATATGTAGGACGTAACTGAGCTAACATATCCATAAATGCAGGTGCTTATATAGTAAAAATACTTATATATTAACATATTAAAATGCACAAAAAATACGCATAAAAAACACATAAAAATAATGTTGCAGTTCACTTCACATTCCTGCGCTGCTTCAGTCTGGGTTTAATTGAGGCTCGTTCATTGAGGCTTGACCCAGAATCAGCTCTCAATAAAATTATCCATTCGCACTCCCTACTCTCAGTGTAGTTCACAACATCACCTCCCTGCTTATTCGGTGTAACAACTTCTAGAACCTTGAATAAAAAAGTATGTCCTTCTCCAAACAAGGAAAAATGTTTTGCTAAGGCATTGCTTTGTGTACCTTTCCTAATGTGGTATATATGCTCTCTCATTCTGTCACGCAAACGACGATTAGTTTTCCCAACATAGAAAGAGTCGCATGAACTTCATGTAGCCAGATATACCACATGGGGTGTCATGCAATTAGCCTCAGTGGTTGTATTAAAGACTGCATGTGTGTCTGGATGCAAGAAACTAATGCTTTCATCTATATAAGAACAGAAGTTACAACGCTTACATAGGTTCATAGGTTTATACTAGGCTATCAGCCCTAAGGCATTTATAAGCCTAGCCCAAATTTTTGTGGCTTACGCCACCCCTTATATGAAAAAATACTGTGCCCATTAGTTTGTTGTGCCTCTGTCCAGCAGTAACACAGAGATGATTCCTGGGATAAACCTACGATCTCCCATCCACAGGTCTAGATTTCTCTTGAACAGAGTCAGCGAGGTGCTCTGCCTCACATGGACCGGGATTTTATTCCACAGCATAGGGAGTCTCTGAGTGATAAATCTATCCCTCCAGCACGTCCTATTTATATCCGTGCTAAGGTTTAAGTCGCTTGCTCTAGTGGTTTTGGTGGATTTGGATTTTTTGAGGTGGAGCATGTCCATTAATTCCGGGTTGGACATGGCCTTGTATGTCAGGCACATGTCACCTCTGAGCAGACGGTATGCGACTGAATAGAGCTGGAGTTTCTTCAATCTGGCAGCATATGACAGATTTTGG
Organism: Protopterus annectens; assembly: GCF_019279795.1. Classification (NCBI taxonomy): domain Eukaryota; kingdom Metazoa; phylum Chordata; order Ceratodontiformes; family Protopteridae; genus Protopterus; species Protopterus annectens. Next base: position 1,733,590,200 of record NC_056741.1, on the reverse strand, counting down.
AGTCCCTTTATCCTTTTGGTGAGGAACTTTTGGGGTCTCTCCAATTGCTGCAGATGTCGGGTGAGATACATCCCGAATGGGGCATTGTACTCGATCATTGGTCTGATAAGTGAAGAGTACAGGGGAACAATAACCTCACTAGATCTGGATGTGAATCCCTTCATGATCAGGTGGGCAATGTAGAAGGTCTTTCTAACCACTTTAGCAATGTAAGTGTCAAAAGAAAGGCCACTGTCAACCTGGGTCCCCAGGTCCCTGATAACCTCTTCTGTGCTTAGTGGATTGCCACCTATATGGTAGCTTGGGGTTACCTTGTTTTTCCCGAAGGGTATGACTATACATTTTTTGGCGTTTAACTTCAGGCCATGGCTCTGGCACCAGCTATCTGTTTCCGTGAGTCCCTTCTGAAGGATATGGCGCCCAGTTTGCAGTCGTCTGCAAACTTTGTCAGCCAAAGTCCTCCTATGTAGGCCTGTACTTCTGAGAAGTAGATGCCAAACAATAGGGGGCCAAGGACTGAGCCCTGTGAGACACCACTTGTGACCGGCTTGGAGTCTGACACAGCGCCAGCAACTCTAACCCTGTGGGTTCTGTCCTTAAGCCAGTTTGCAACCCATCTTGTGACATATGGGTTTACATTTAAGCTGGTAAGTTTTTCTACAATACCCGAGTGGGGTATTGTGTTGAAAGCCTTTGCAAGGTCAAGGTAGGCTGTATGGACTGCCTTTCCTCATCAATGGCCTTGGTGACTGTTTCGAAGAAGTTGACCAAGTTCAAAAGGCATGATCTTCCCTTGACAAAGCCAAACTGGGTCGGGTCCAATGTCTGCAAGTCCCCTATATCTTTGTTTATGAGCTCCATTATGATCCTCTCCATAGCTTTGCAGACTAGACTTGTTAAGCTTATGGGGCGGTAATTACCAGGGTCCGTAGAGGTGCCGCCTTTGTGGAGTGGGACAACAGTTGCCGTACGCCACTCCTTGGGCACGTATCCTGTGGTAAGGCTGAGATTAAACAGCTGCCTTATGTGTGGGTTTAATTCCTCATTTAGCTCGTGTAGCACACAGCCGGGGACACCATCCAGTCCCATTGATGCTGTGTTTTTAGCTTTAGAGAGAGCAGCTTTCACCTGCGCATTTGAGATGTCCGGGAGGCTACACTCGGCTGGGATAGTTATCTCTCCTTTAGGGGAGGGGGGTGAAGTTTGCACTGAACCTGTCTGCCAGTATGTTGGCAATGTCTGTGGGTTCAGTGATTTTTGTATCATTTTGGACTAATTCTGAGCATATCTGGGAGTTTCCACCCAGGTTCCTAACATAGCTGAAAAAGGCCTTATGATTGTCCTTTGAATCCATGGCAATTTTTCTCTCAAAATTGGCCTTAGTTGATTTTATGAGTGCTCGTATTTTTTACTAATAATGATCAGGGGTGACTTCCCTTTATGGATTTTGTTCTATCATGTAATAGCTTTCTCCTCTTATTGTAAAGTTTGTTAATGGCTGGGGTCCACCAGACTGGACGCTTGCCCTTTGTGGAAAGAGTCTTGGTTTTATTTGGGATTGCCTGATCCATGCAGTCCTGGAGGTGTTCATAGAAGGCATTTGTAAGGGCTTCCGCAGCTTGGGTTGTGGTTTCCACTGGCTCAGGGGCCTTGAAGGATACCACACCAGTCTTGAGTAGTGTGAAGTTTGCTTTAGAGAAGTTCTTCACTATGGTCTTTTTCGTTTGGGGTGGGGGCGGGATGTGGATTTCCAGTGAGATTAGTTTATGATCAGATCTCACCAATGAGGGATATACTTCGTGTGGAGCATTTTGTCCCCATGTTTGTGACAATGAGATCTAGTATATTTTCTCCTCTCGTGGGAACAGTGACTAGCTGTTCCATGGCATTTGAATTTATGAACTCCAGGAACCGTTGGGCTAGAAAGTTAGGGCTTGAGTAATGTTCCCAGTCTATATTCGGGTAGTTGAAGTCACCCAATATGATGGTGTTTGGAGATACATTTATACCCTCCAGTGTCTTCAGGAAGGCTGTGTGGGGTTCCTGAGTTTGAGAGGGTGGCCTGTAGCATGCTACAAATTGTAGAGCAGTTTTGCCTATGGTTAGTTGCACCTGGATGGTTTCCGAAGCTTAGGCGTTGCCACCAACCTGGAGGTGTGGGTATCCTTTATGAATATGGATACACCCTCCTTTTGTGGTGTGGTCCGGGTTTTGGGGCCGGAACGCATGATATGAGGTAAAACCAAATAGTGCCGGGGTGCTCTCAGGAGCCTTGAACCAGGTTTCAGTTACAGCACAGACATCGATGTTCTCCATACTGAGAAGGGCCTCGAGTGCGTGCATTTTGAGATTTAGACTTCTGGCATTGAGCAGCATTACCCTCAGTTTCTTCCCATTTTTGTTTTCTAGGGTGGTAGGTTTAGAATTTGAGCCTTGCCTAAAAAAGGCACTATGGGGTGGCAAGAGCCTTAGCCAATATCCGGAATCCCAGGGGTGACAGGTGCAAGCCGTCCCTTGCGAAGCAGCGTGGCTTGTCAAGCATGTCATCCCAGGCAGACAGACACTGGATCCCCTTTGAATGACACCAGACATTAAGCCAATTGTTAAAGCTGATCATCTTGTCTCTATATTGTGGCATCATTCTTGGTGAAGGAAGGATACTGCTCAGGGTTAGGGTCATACCTGCCTGGGCTACATAATCAGAGAGCTCCTCTCCTCTACAGGGCCTAGTGTGTCCAATGCACCTGGCTCTTTTATCAAATTTGGGATAACAAAGTAATTTCTTTAAATTATTCTTATTCCTATAGATGAAACGGGGTTCATCCTCCACTATCTCTCTTATTTCCTCATTGACATGTAAAACTCCCCAATATTTGCCAATAATCTCCTTCACCTTCCAATGATCTGATGAAAAATAAGTAGTGAATTTTACTCCCGAATGGCTTCTATGTCCCCTCATATCTTGTTGGGAGCATCTAGGTCCAAAATATGGTGAGGCTGTGGTCGTACAGAGTTTACAGGCTTCCGATAAATATTGATTAACCTCTCCATCACCATACCCCCTGTGTATCAATCTATCTCTCAAATCATTTAGCTCAACGGTAAGGCCCTCTTCCATAGGATTCAGCCTAGAGGCTTTAATAGCCTGACCCTTCATTATATTCCTGAATACAAATGGTGGATGCATACTGGATCTCATAAGTAATGAGTTACTATAACATGATTTACGGTACACCCCCGTATTTATCATGCCATTAGGAAGCTTCTCTATATATAGATCTAAGTATGATATTTTTTGATCTGAGTGCTGCATTGTAAACTTGAGACAGGTGGTCAGAGTGTTCATAGTCAAAAACATAGTCTTTAACTGTAGATCTGTTCCCTTCCAAAGAAGTAAGAGATCGTCTACAAAGCGTCGATAGAAAATCACATGTTCTTTGAACAAAATCACTTGAAACAACACATGTTCTTCCCAATATGCCAGGAACATGTTGGCATAGCTATTGGCACAGGGTGTGCCCATAGCTATGCCATCTAGTTGTCTGTATATCGTGTCTTTAAACATAAATAGGTTATTCTCAAGTATCAATTCTAAAAAATGGACTATCAAGTCTATGTCAACTGCTTTATACTCACTATGTTCATTTAAATATGCAGAAACATAAGCAAGACGTAGCTCATTAGGAATAATGGTGAAGAGGGATTGCACATCAAAGGTGACAAAAAGGATGCCATCCATCTCTTCATGTTGTTTAATACAGTCGTATAACTCAGTTAAAAACTGTTTAGAGTCTCTTAACACATGAACATTCTTGTTCAAGACCACTCTGAGATGCTTCTCTACATATACAGACAAATGTTCAGTAACCCAGCCTCTACCTGAACTATAGGTCTCATAGGTGGTTCATAGAGGTCTTTATGTATCTTAGGTAGCCCGTGGATACTCGGGATGAGTGGTTTTCTTATTGTCAAGTAGTCATATAACTCTTTGTCTATTAAGTGACCTTTAAAAATATCCAATAATGTGTCACTGATGTAGTTAATACCACATACATCAACAGAGTTTATGGTTTCATAAAAACTATAACTTAACATAGATTCCATGGAAGTAGTGTAATGCAACATATCCATTACAACTAGTCGACCACCCTTATCAGCAGGTCTAATAATGATGTTGGAATCATCCTGTAATTTCTTAAGACTCTGCCTCTCCCTAAACATAAGATTATCTTGTCTCCAGGGTTTACTGCTCATATTCCCATTGCCATAATATTCATACAGCTCATCCTCAGTTAACTTGTGAAAAGCCTCTACTAGGGGGTGGTGCCTTGGTACATATTCACTTAAATTCTTGAAAACTAATTGCCTATTTTCAATTGGTTCTTCAGTTGTCCCTTTATATATAAGTCTGAGCATTAAACTTCTGCAAAATAACTTTAAATCAAGCACTGTGTCAACTAGCCTACTGTGACTTCTTGGAATGAAATTCAGTCCCTTCTCTAATAATATTATATCATCTGTGGTTAATGTGATACTGGATATATTGTGTATCAATGTTTGCTGTTCCACATTTTCTTTAATGTTTGATGAACTGGAACATCCCCTGAGAGCTTCCTTTTCTGCCTGCCCTGACTCATGGAGCGTGTCCTCCTCGGACCTTTCTCCATGCGTACTGGCAGAGGAAAAGGTAAACACTGATTCTCATTGATACTCTGCCCTGCTGACTTTTTCAGCACTTTGGGTCTAACAACGATGCCAGATTCAACTTCTATTGATTTGTCCTTTACAATGCGTACATCAGGGTATAGATTCATTCCAGAACAGACACTAGAATGCACCAGATGTATAACATCTGTAGAGTCAGTGTTAATGGGAACTAAAACACTTGCATTGCAATTGGATTTATCATTAAGTGCTATTGTTTCAAGCCCATCCTTGGGAATAGTATTCTCACTAACACATTCATTAATATAATCATTTAAAACAATGTCATTAGTTACATTACCTTTAGGGCCATTGTCCAATTTACTAGTAATGTTCAACTGTTTAGCATTCATTCTGAAACCACACAAAAGACCAGTGAAAACAGCTCTACTTTCCAAAATAAGAATTTAATAAAAACCTTTTAGTTGTCTCTCCTCTCCTAGCGCCTCGGCTGCAAGCCTTTACAGAGTAAAAAAGTGAAGCTCACTCACACAGTCCTTTTATACAGCTGCCATATCAATTAACAATTCATTACATAATAAAATCAGTTCCTAATTGTTAAGCTAACAATTAACCCATGAAATTCTGCCAATTGCACTGTTTATTCATTCCTAAAGGCTGCAAAGTTTCATATTTCATTATTAAAATTGCTTCCTTTCTTCTTAAAATCTTTTTCAATACATTTTCATCTCCATGTCTGTTGTATACTTGTTCCAAAATTGTGACTTTCATATTGTCTATTATACCCCATGTTCTAAATGAAAATGTTCTGCCACTGGGCTGCTCATCTTCCTATTTTTAACATCCCTAACATGTTCTTTTATTCTCTCAGCCAGACTTCTTTTAGTTTCCCCAATATAGCCTTTGCCACAAAAGCATTTTATAAGATATATAATCCCCCTGCTAGTGCAGTTAAATGTTCCTATAGTTTTAAAACTTTTCCCCTTAATATCTTCAGCTTCTCTGATTATGTAAGGGCATATTACACACTTTCCACAAGGGAAAGTTCCCTTCCTTGTTATTGCACATGCTAGCTTCTGTGTTGGACTCTCAAACCTGCCTCTTACTAAAAAATCCTTCAAACTTCTCCCTCTCTGGAAAGAAATAGTAAGCTCAACATTCACCAAAGAAGGTACCTCCCTTCTTGTCTTGTTCCAACTATTTTTTATCATTTCATTAAATACTTTAGAAAAAAATAGTATATTTTGTGACAAAAAACATTTTTGAACATTCTCCCTTGTAATTTGTAACTACATGCTGACTATTTTTGTCCTTGTTCCCATAATCTTGTTTTTTGCTACTTTTTCCAAATACTTTATTATAACTTAGTTTCACTTGATTTGGGTCATAACCTCTCTCCATGAATTTATTGCAAACCTTGTCACACTCTACTTCTGCTTCCCTAACATTGGTACATAGCCTTTTGACTCTTAACATTTCCCCATATGGGATAGATTTCAATGTATGTTCTGGGTGGCAGCTGGTAGCATGTACCATCCTACTCATTTGTTCGAACTTCCTATATATTTTAGCTTGAATTTTTTTGCCTACTTGCCCCTTCAAATTTATGTCCAAATAATTGATTTCTTCTCCCATATGGATATCATCAAATTTGATTTTATATTCATTGTTGTTCAGATATTGTATAAATACCTTAGCTTCCTCTCTATCACCCTTACAAATAAAAATCAAATCATCGATAAAACGAAAATATTGTATTACATGACCCCTGAAAAAACTATTTCTATAGACATGTTCCAACTCAAACAGTCCCATGAACAAATTGGCATACGCTGGGGTGAAGGCTGCCCCCATTGCAGTTCCCATTTTTTGTTTATATAATGTCCCATCAAATTCAAAAATGTTGTTAACTAAACAAAAATTTAATAACTCCATTATATACTGAGTCCTTGGTGACTCTTTCAAAAAATATTGCACAGCCCTCAAACCCAGTTCATGGGTAATACTGGTATAAAGACTAACTATATCCACTGTGATGAAAAACATGTCTTTTGTCCAAACTGTCTGTTTTATTTTATCCAGTAAATCATATGAATCCTTAATATATGATGTTAACTTGGTTACCTCTCCTATTAATATTTCATGCAAAAGACTAGCCACCTTATGTGTAAAGGAACCCTTTGCTGATACTATAGGGCGGCCTGGGGATGGAAAAAGTTTTATGCAGTTTTGGGACACAAAAAATTTTGCTATAGTACTATTTTTTATATACAGTTTATTGTTTATGTCCCTAGCTGTAAAATAGCATAACCTTTCCCTTTTCCTTAACAATTTATATAGTTCCTCTTGTGCCTGTTTAAGAATATTTTCCTGCACTTTACCATAAACTCCTTCATTCTTCAAATGTTCTAAACACATGTTATAATAGTCCTGTGCATTCAATATGACTAACTTGCCCCCCTTGTCTGATGGTTTAAACACTATATTTCTGTTCTGACTCATATCCTGTAATTTGCACCATTCTTCCTTATTCAAGTTGTAACTCCTATTTTTCTTAATAATAGGTTTTAGTTCTCTCTCCACAAAAACTGTGTCGCATTACTAAAGCGTTGTATATGTGCATTTTTACTAGTTGGGCAAAATGTATTATTTGCTTTAATCTTACTAAGGTCAAACAATGTATAAGCATTGCTTTCTGTTTCAGACTCACATGTGAAATAGTTGTCCTCACTTGTTACTGAATCGCTTGAACTTTCTAAACAATCATCTTCCTTTTTTGATTAAAGAAATATTCTTTTAAATACATTTTCCTTACCAGCTCCAGAATTTCTCCCTTAACTTCATAGAGTCTAGGTAACACTGTGGGTATGAATTTCAGTCCTTTCTCTAGGACATTCATTTCCACTGTGTTAAATTCATATTCAGACAGGTTAATAACATATTCATTTGTATTAGGTAACAGTACCTTATTTATTTGTCCATTTACTTTTCTTTTTATAATGTCCATCTCCCGGGTCCCTGGTCTGGTCGTATGCCTGCCATCCTCGTTTGCGGTTGACACTGCCACCGTCGGTTCTATTGGAGTTTCGAAAAGTATTCCAAAAGGTTCTTTCATCTTCTGCCGACTGCAGAACTGGAAACTCCTCTTCCTCCTCGACTGAAGATGCTCCACTCTGTAAAAAGTAATTTTATTTTATAAAAACAGATAAGCGCTTTCACTACAAGAACTTCATCAAAAAACTGCTTTTTACATGGACTGATCTGTCGTTGCTTGTATGCCTTAGGAAGCACCATTGCCTCATCTACAGCTCATACTTTGTTGGATTTTATTTGTACTTATCGTTGTAGTGAGGCATTAACCTGTTGCTGCAGCAGTCATTTGGTTTTTATGGATTTTTATATACTTTGTCTTGCTGCAATCAGGGGTGAGTTCCAAATTTTGGTATGGCTGACATTGAGTTGGAGTATGTCCCGCGAGGTGAAAACCGGGGGAGTGAAGTGCTACAACAAAGATTTCGCCAATACCTCCAAGGTACAACCAATATTTCTTGGTATACGGAGGATACGGCGAGTCCTGATGACGTAAATGGTGAGTCCGTTGACTCTGATAGATTGTACAAGTTACTTGACGATATTGAGAAGGCATTTATGAAATTAAAACGCCTCCAAACTCAAAGGCTGCATTTTCAGTTTTGCTTAGACCACAAAATTATTCCACGTGGTCTAAGGGTCTTCACCATGCCGAGTCAAGGCAGAGAGTATCCGGACCTACTTGCGAGGTGGCAGCTTTTAAACATAGAGGTAAGCCGCAAGTACTTAGAGCTGCTTATAGACTTCTTTAAACCAGAGGAAGCAGCATTAGCAGAGAACATTGATTATAAACAGAAATCTCTTTTCAGAGACTTTCCTTTTAAACTCGTGCAACCACTTTTTGAGAATTTATTGGATGGAGTGTTTGCTTTTGAGAGAAAGCTTCTGCAGCAGAAAAAGGGACATAAACGATTTTAAAAGTGGTCATGTCTTTGTATGGCCCAGATATGGACAAGATAATATGACAGACTCCGGTGTTGCACCTATAGATGTAAATCGTATAAGAAGTACAAACGCTGAGTCACAGAATTGTGATATGAATATGAATGCTAAACAGTTGAACATTACTAGTAAATTGGACAATGGCCCTAAGGGTAATGTAACTAATGACATTGTTTTAAATGATTATATTAATGAATGTGTTAGTGAGAATACTATTCCCAAGGATGGGCTTGAAACAATAGCACTTAATGATAAATCCAATTGCAATGCAAGTGTTTTAGTTCCCATTAACACTGACTCTACAGATGTTATACATCTGGTGCATTCTAGTGTCTGTTCTGGAATGAATCTATACCCTGATGTACACATTGTAAAGGACAAATCAATAGAAGTTGAATCTGGCATCGTTGTTAGACCCAAAGTGCTGAAAACTTCAGCAGGGCAGAGTATCAATGAGAATCAGTGTTTACCTTTTCCTCTGCCAGTACGCATGGAGAAAGGTCCGAGGAGGACACGCTCCATGAGTCAGGGCAGGCAGAAAAGGAAGCTCTCAGGGGATGTTCCAGTTCATCAAACATTAAAGAAAATGTGGAACAGCAAACATTGATACACAATATATCCAGTATCACATTAACCACAGATGATATAATATTATTAGAGAAGGGACTGAATTTCATTCCAAGAAGTCACAGTAGGCTAGTTGACACAGTGCTTGATTTAGTTATTTTGCAGAAGTTTAATGCTCAGACTTATTTATAAAAGGACAACTGAATAACCAATTGAAGATAGGCAATTAGTTTTCAAGAATTTAAGTGAATATGTACCAATGCACCACCCCCTAGTAGAGGCTTTTCACAAGTTAACTGAGGATGAGCTGTATGAATATTATGGCAATGGGAATATGAGCAGTAAAACCTGGAGACAAGATAATCTTATGTTTAGGGAGAGGCAGAGTCTTAAGAAATTACAGGATGATTCCAACATCATTATTAGACCTGCTGATAAGGGTGGTTGATTAGTTGTAATGGATATGTTGCATTACACTACTTCCATGGAATCTATGTTAAGTTATAGTTTTTATGAAACCATAAACTCTGATGATGTATGTGGTATTATTAAGTACATCAGTGACACATTATTGGATATTTTTAAAGGTCACTTAATAGACAAAGAGTTATATGACTACTTGACAATAAGAAAACCACTCATCCCGAGTATCCACGGGCTACCTAAGATACATAAAGACCTCTATGAACCACCTATGAGACCTATAGTTTCAGGTAGAGGCTGGGTTACTGAACATTTGTCTGTATATGTAGAGAAGCATCTCAGAGTGGTCTTGAACAAGAATGTTCATGTGTTAAGAGACTCTAAACAGTTTTTAACTGAGTTATACGACTGTATTAAACAACATGAAGAGATGGATGGCATCCTTTTTGTCACCATTGATGTGCAATCCCTCTTCACCATTATTCCTAATGAGCTACGTCTTGCTTAGGTTTCTGCATATTTAAATGAACATAGTGAGTATAAAGCAGTTGACATAGACTTGATAGTCCATTTTTTAGAATTGATACTTGAGAATAACCTATTTATGTTTAAAGACACGATATACAGACAACTAGATGGCGTAGCTATAGGCACACCCTGTGCCAATAGCTACGTCAACATGTTCCTGGCATATTGGGAAGAACATGTGTTGTTTCAAGTGATTTTTGTTCAAAGAACATGTGATTTTCTATCGACGCTTTGCAGACGATCTCTTCCTTCTTTGGAAGGGAACAGATCTACAGTTAAAGACTATGTTTTTGACTATGAACACTCTGACCCCCTGTCTCAAGTTTACAATGCAGCACTCAGATCAAAAAATATCATACTTAGATCTATATATAGAGAAGCTTCCTAATGGCATGATACATACGGGGGTGTACCGTAAATCATGTTATAGTAACTCATTACTTATGAGATCCAGTATGCATCCACCATTTGTATTCAGGAATATAATGAAGGGTCAGGCTATTAGAGCCTCTAGGCTGAATCCTATGGAAGAGGGCCTTACCGTTGAGCTAAATGATTTGAGAGATAGATTGATACACAGGGGGTATGGTGATGGAGAGGTTAATCAATATTTATCGGAAGCCTGTAAACTCCGTACGACCACAGCCTCACCATATTTTGGACCTAGATGTTCCCAACAAGATATGAGGGGATATAGAAACCATTTGGGAGTAAAATTCACTACTTATTTTTCATCACATCATTGGAAGGTGAAGGAGATTATTGGCAAATATTGGGGTGTTTTACATGTCGATGAGGAAATAAGAGAGATAGTGGGGGATGAACCCGGTTTCATCTATAAGAATAAGAATAATTTAAAGAAATTACTTTGTTATCCAAAATTTGATAAAAGAGTCAGGTGCATTGGACACACTAGGCCCTGCAAGCATTGTAACTTCTGTTCTTATATAGATGAAAGCATTAGTTTCTTGCATCCAGACACACATGCAGTCTTTAATACAACCACTGAGGCTAATTGCATGACACCCCATGTGGTATATCTGGCTACATGTAGTTCATGCAACTCTTTCTATGTTGGGAAAACTAATCGTCCTTTGCGTGACAGAATGAGAGTGCATATATACCACATTAGGAAAGGTACACAAAGCAATGCCTTAGCAAAACATTTTTCCTTGTTTGGAGAAGGACATACTTTTTTATTCAAGGTTCTAGAAGTTGTTACACCAAATAAGAGGGGAGGTGATGTTGTGAACTACACTGAGAGTAGGGAGTGCGAATGGATAATTTTATTGAGAGCTGATTCTGGGTCAGGCCTCAATGAATGAGCCTCAATTAAACCCAAGTGAAGCAGTGCAGGAATGTGAAGTGAACTGCAACATTATTTTTATGTGTTTTTTATGTGTATTTTTTGTGCATTTTAATATATATATATATAAGTATTTTTACTATATAAGCACCTGCATTTATGGATATGTTAGCTCAGTTACGTCCTACATATGAATTTGTGTAGTACAAATCAATCTATTTGCATACTTGTTTGTATGAGAACTCACTATCATTACTATTCTCACTTTTTACATCAGTGCTGCTTTAAGATTTGATTAAACCTTTCATCAGATAGGTTGATTGATTAATTAATACTGCATTTATATCCTGGTTATCAGTGTTGTGTCATAGATCTGACGAAGCTTTTGTAGTGAAAGCGCTTATCTGTTTTTATAAAATAAAATTGCTTTTTACATGGACTGATCTGTCATTGTTTGTATGCCTTAGGAATCACCATTGCCTCATCTACAGCTCATACTTTGTTGGAAAGTATTAAATGTATTTAAAAGGCATACTGAGAAAATACATTGTCTCCTTCTGCCACCAGACAAATGTGCATTAATAACTTGAGGCTTCCAACCTCCTGCTCTTAAATAATGACCTGGGCCTGCCTACTACTTGCTGTTGAGTCTGTTAGCTACCCTTTGCTGATAGTATCTTATCATCAGAAAATAAAATACTCTAACATGGGTGGTTAATTTTGCTTCTTTAGGCAACACAGATATCATCATTATTCTAGCTGTCTGCTACTACTGTTACTTTTACTGTGAGAAGTTAAGGCAAGAGAAGGCATGCATATACTGGTGACTGACTACCCAGAAACAAGTGTAACTCAACCATCTAAAGCAGGCAGTGGGTACTTTTTAGAAAACATAAAAACTCTGATAGAGACTGTCATGAAAGGAGATACTGCCAGCACAGCTATCTGGAAGTTTATAAAAAAATATATGGCATTTGTGAATATCAACATGATTCATATAGGCTCTTTGTGTTACAAATGTATTAGAGCTGTATGTCATATAATGGTTTGTATAGACATGTGTGATACAAGTGTACCCTACTGAAATAGAACAGAAATGTACATACACTATTGTAACTGTTTAAATGTATATATTTTAACAGTGGGAACTGTGATATGGGAGGTTAACTTGCAAAACTTCAGAAAAATAGCTGAAATTAAATTACTTTATGGCTAGGCCATAAAAAAGATGAGGTCTTTCAGTTTCAGTGGAGCAAGAAGACACAGTGTCTAAAACTAAGGAGCTTTCTGTATTGTCTTGGAAGTGTTTTAGTGTTTTATGACTTCCACCATTTGCCAAATATCTGAGGAAAAGGTCTTGCCTGTGTATTTTCACAGGTAGATGCTAAATGCTACCAGTTGCCATCAATGGTTGTTTTCACCTGGGATAGAGTCAGATGACAAGACATTATGTTATTCTGAATGCTATCCCAGCAGTAGTATTTGAGATATTAATTTAAGAAGTTTCTTGGAGAGAGACTCAGTATTCTGTATTCTGTCTTTGACCTGACAACAACAACTTGAGAAGATCCATTCACCACATTTGCTTTGCTCAGTAAGTAAGTTAACTAGGGTATAATAATTATCTTAGATATAGTCAGGAATATAGCAAAGCTTAGCTTAGATACATTTATTTATTTATGTATTTATTTCAGACTGTCCTGCAATGTTGTTTTAAATATTTCCTGTGATTTTGAACTCTGTTGTCACTGTAAATGTATATTTAATATTGTCTTGTTCTTTTATTATTTATTGTTAAATATATTTAAACATTTTGTTATGGCTGATCTGTCTAGAGATATTTAAGTTCTGAGAGTACTTGCATATGTATATGGTGACACTGTAGGCCACTCCTAATAGCCTTGCTCTTGGTCAAACTACCATTTGTATTGATAGTAACATTATACAGTAAGACTGGACACCTTTTGTTAAGACTGTTAAAGTAGCTGATATGGGGTTCTGGTGCCAGTGATAGCTACCTTACAGTCTGAGAAGAAGGGGCATAGTTCATAGTTTCACAAATTCTTAGGTTGGTATTAGGCTATAGGCCCTAGGGCCTATGCAGACCTAGCCATAACAATTCCCTGGCTATTTCTTCCCAGAATATTTACTTCCCTGGTCCCCTGTCTAGCAGGGCAACTGGCGTTATCCCTGGGGTGAATTTCCTATCTCCCATCCAATCGTCAAGGTTCCTTTTGAAGAATGGGCAAAGTGGCACTCTGCTTGACATGTATGGTCAGTCTATTACAGAGTATGGGGAGTCTTTGGGTCAGGAACCTGTCCCTCCAGCATGTTTTGTTCATTGTGATGACCAGGTTTAGATTCCTGGAGCTGTGGCTCTGATGGGTTGGGATTTCTTTAGGTGTAGCATGTCCAACAGCTCTGGGTTTGACATGGCCTTGTATGTTAAGCAGAGCTCACCTCTGAGTAGGCCATATGCGACAGAGTATAGCTGGAGTTTTTTTAGACAGTTAGCATAGGACATCTAGATTAGGCCTGTGATTCTTTTAGTGAAGTATTTCTGTGGCCTTTCCAGCTGTTGCAGAAGTCGTGTGAGGTACATACCAAATGGGGCATTGTACTCTATAATGGGTCTAATAAGGGATGAGTACAGTGGGACAATGACCTAATTTTTTCTGTATGAAAAGCCCTTAGTGATGATGTGTGCCACATAGAAGGATTTTCTGACTGTTGTGGTGATGTGGTTATTGGAGGTGAGACTACTGTCTACCTGTGTCCCTAAGTCCCTTATCACACTTTCGGTGTTTAAAGTACTGCCACTTATGTGGTAATTCATGGATACGTGTTTTTTCCCAAAGGGGATAACTATACATTTCTTGGTATTGAGCTTGAACCCATGGCTCTGGCACCAAGCATCTGTTTCTGTAAGGCCCTTTTGTAGAATATCCACATCATTTGGGGATTCAATAATGGCTCCCAGTTTGCATTCATCTGCAAACTTTGTTAGCCAGAGTCCCTTAGTGTTGGCTTGTACTTCAGAGAAGTAGATGCCAAACAAGAGCAGTCCCAGGACTGAACTCTGAGGTACTCCACTTGTCACTTGTCTAGAGTGGATTTGCAGTCGGCTACTTTTACAGTTTGGGTTCTGTCAGTAAGCCAGTTGTCAACCCATCAAGTGGTGTAGGGATTAATGCCCAGCTTAATAAGTTTATCTGTGATTCCAGAGTGGAGGATGGTGTCAAAGGCCCTGGCGAGGTCCATATAGGCTGTGTGGGCTGCCTTACCCTCGTCCACAGCTCTGGAGACTGATTCGAAGAAGACAATCAGGTTGAGGAGACAAGATTGCTCCTTCATGAAACCAAACCGGGTGGGGTCCCGTGTTTGAAGGTTGGCAATGTCTTTGTTTATAAGTTCCATGATAATGCATCCCATGGCTTTGCAGATCAGGCTCATCAGACTGATAGGACGAAAGTTCCTGGGATCCAAGGTGGATCCTCCAGTAAACAAAAAATGAAAACCAGACTAGTAAATCCAAAAACTCTGCACACAAAGCTGGAACCAGAACAAATACATCAGCAAACAGTTTTAATTTAATACACGGTTAGCGCTTTCATCTGGTATAATTCACCAGACTTCATCAGACAAAATTAAAAGTCACAACCCTTCTTAAAAATCACAACAACAACAAAGGAGATACTTTTTAACAGAGTTATCAAACTGTAGACCTATTGCTATCATATCATCCCTCTCTAAAATCCTTGATAAATGTATTCATTCTTAGCTTAGGAAACATAACCAAAAAAACCCTCCTCTCCAACACCCAGTATGGTTTGAAGCTCAGCCACAGTACTACTACTGCCCTCGTCAACTTCAACAACATAGTAAACCAATACAAAAATGAGGGCAACCTTGTTTGTTCACTTTTCCTTGACCTTTCCAAAGCATTTGACACAGTGTCCCACCAAAAGCTCCTCTATGAACTTGCAAATCTAGGTGTCACATACCCCTCCTACTCCTGGTTTCACAGTTATTTATGCAGTCATCAGTAGGCAACTAAATGGCAACAAAACCTTTCAGAATTTCAACCAGTCTCTCTTGGTGTTCCCCAAAGGTCAATAATCATCCCCCTTCTATTTCATATTTTTATAAATAAACTTCATAATGCAACTACACTTGCCACTCTCGTACAATACACCAGCGATTCAACCCTTATCGGCTCTGCCCCATCCATATCAGAACTACAGGAAATCACTCAGAAATCTTTCAATGACATTAAAATACAGCTAAAAAATTCTAATTTGCTGCTTAATGCCAAAAAAAAAAAAAAAAAAAAAAAACAAGCTTTTACTATTTACTCCAAAACAACACCTTAACCAGAAACACACATTTCATGTTACCTCAAGTAATAACACAAAAATAGAAACCATAAGCCAAACTAATCTGCTCAGACTCATAATTGATGACAACCTCAAATTTGATCAGCATATACTTCATTCCATCAGGAAAACTCACTAAAAACACAAATCCCTATATAGGATCAAACACTACCTGACAGATCATGCAAGGATTACCTGGCAGCAAAATACCTCTTTCCTTCTCTATTATATGCTTCCCCTGTTCTTACAAATATCAACACTACATATAAAACTAAACTAGCCTCCTACCACTAAAAAATGGCTAAATTTGCAACCAACTTACCTTACAAAACATACCACTGCCTTGCAATAAAACAATGAAACTGGATCAAACTCCTAAACCAGTTGATATGCTCACAACTAATCATTGACCACAACCTTTTCTACTCTCCAGACGAATGCCCAGCATGATAAAATGTTCTGCTGTTCTATTCACACATTAAACACCTTTGCTCTACAGATAAACTCTTACTGTGTATATGACATTCAGCACTGCTGGAGACTCTCTCTGCTACCGTTATGTGCCAAAACTCTGGAATGACATCCTCACAGAGTTAAAACAAATAGAAAACTTAAATAATTAAAAAACTTTGCTTAAATAGCACATATGCCAAAAATGTTTCTGTTCTTATTGCTCACCTGGCTAGCTTTACTCCAACTCTTACAGCCACTTTGCTTGCTAATCTTTTCATACCTATCACTCCTCCTCATAATGCAATCATTTCCTAAACTCTTCTTCCTTCTGTCATACCCCACCACTAACCACAATCCCTCCTCTGTCCATTTATCTTTCTGTTCATTTTATATAATTTTTCATTTCATATCTCTGTTACCATCAATTTTTAAGCTACATTTGTCTGTCTATAAATTATTACTAACTTCAGAAACACTCCAGTTTTATCTTTTCCCTGCAGCCATCATGCTATAAAAACTGTTATTGTACTTATTTTTCTATTCAACAACTAGCCAAGTTATGTTAATTGATCTATTTTTGTGTTAAAATGCTACGTTCATCTAACAAATATTTAAAAATCATGCAGATAAAAATCATGCAGATAAGCTCATGTATAGACGTTTTTAATGGGCCTATATTATATCACCGAACGCTTAAAAAAGCAAACGATGAATAATTGACCCCATGTAAGCAAAAGCTTACAATCTCAAAAGCTCAGAACAGTTCCAAAAAAAAAAACAAAAGAAAAAAAAAATTGAAAGAATACATAAAGTGGGGGGCTTCACCCCCCTCACCCCCCTACCTAAATATACCAACTCCGAGATAACACTATAGTGCCGAAAATGGCAAAATAACGGAAGCGGTCAAGCGAATTCTTTCCCTGGGAAAGAATTCACTTAAAAGCTGATTCGCTATTTTGCCTTTTCGTTGTTTTAAGTTTGACCAAGATGCATTTGATAGAATGCATCTTCGGTCATCTAATAGGAACCAGTTTTTAACCTGCAATTAGAAATGTGCATCATGTGTAACTTGAATGTGGAGCTTTTCTGCCTGAGGCCTCTGCTAAAACTGGGTTTACCCAGAAGGACTACTCATGACCAACAAAGACAAATAAATAAATAACAGGCTGCTTACCTCAAGAAATACTTGCCAACAAACCTGTTTTGTGGCAGCATTCTCTCTCTCTCTCTCTCTTTTTTTTTTTTTTTTTGAAAATGTTGTTTCAACTTTGAAAACAAGAACAATGTTGCTAACTTTTATACTTTTAAAGTTGTTAATATATTTTCTGCATTGCCAGTTGTATTGATTTCATGTATGGAACTGTTACCTGCAGATTTAAAACAGCTTTGAAAAGATTGACTTCAGTTCTTCACTGAGTTATAATAGTATAGATACATAAGACTGCAAAAAGTGTGCCTCTTTTAATCTGCTGAAGTACCGCTATTTAATTCAGAATAGCTATCAGAGACCCATATGACTAGTGTATATGGGAGGAGAATTCAAATTCCACATAATCAGAACACTATTTCAAATTACATTTCAAATTTCAGAGAGAAATAGAGAGAATATAAGATGAGGATTCAAACAGTGGCTTAGTGTTTAGGGTTAGAGTTCAAGTTCTGGTAGGGTGGTTAAGATCTGTAGGACAGGGTGACTGGAGGGCTGAGTAGTTACAGGAGATAAAATTAGTGGCATTTAGAGCATTTATAGTTTCAAGCAAGTGGCAGTGAGCAACTGTTTGTAGCGAGCAAATAGCACATGTGCGCTGGTAGTAAATCCTTCTCAGTCTCTGCACCAAAGCATGTCGTAACATCCCACATCAAATATGTTCTATCTCAGCACTGTCATCTTTCACTGGTGCAGTTGGTAAACAACTTGCCCCCAAATCTCCATACAGTGGTCACTGTCACATCAGTTGAATTTTCCAGCTAAAAATGCTGATACTTCCCCACCTACTTAACTGCAGTCATCTATCATATAAGGTACCCCCTACCTTGTGCATGCACACTTTACTCAAATAGATGAACTCCAGTGCTTGTAATTTCAAACTTTTCACTGTAAATTAAACCACCTGAAAAGCCATCTCTGAGTTCTAGTTTCTCTTGAAAAAAATGTTCCTGTATTGACTAAACACTAGAATATATACATACTTAGTCAGCTACAACCATGAAGTATTTATCTATTGTTATTTTTTTATATATTTTGTTCTTTTCTATACATTTTCACCTAATTGTCATCATCATCAACCCTTTTCCCATTTTCTTCCTGAGTCTAGAGTGTCATGTCATATGCTGCCCTTTCTTTCTCTCTCTCTCTCTCTCTCTCTCTCCCGCACTATTCAATTTCACTCTCCTACCTTCTTTGACACTCATATCTAACTGCCACAGGTCTTATATCACACAATCCATCCACCTCTTTGCTGGACACCCTTATTTTCTCTTGCCTTCTTCCTGTCTGTCCCAAATCTTCTTCATCATATTGTCTCCTGCTTTTCCGCATATGTGCCCAAACCACCCTAATCTGTTTTCTTGACCTTTTTTCTGCAATTTATTAATTATTTATTTATTTAGCATTTGTTTACTGGGAAACTCCAGCTTGAAACGAAGCCAATTTTCAGTGGCAGCCCAGGCAGAAACACTTCAGATGCATGCCTTTGTAACATGGGAGGAAACCAGAGCACCCGCAGGAAACCCACACAAATGCAGGGAGGATATGCAGACTCTGCATAGAAGGCATCGCTGTTGAGAATCAAACCAGACAACCCCTTACTGTGAGGTGAAAATGCAACCACTGCACCATCCAATTGGAGCTACTGTGGTTTCTACTCTGATGTCCTCATTTTTTCATTTCTTCATCTGTCTCACAGTGTGCATCCTACTACACATCTCAGTCACTTCATCTCCATCACATCTATCTTCCTCAATTTGGTCATGCTCACCTAATTAATTAGTAGTATGTTTCACCAGTCTTTTTAATTGGTGAACTACTATAATCATAGGTAAGTTGTAGTAGGTTAGCTGCACTTCTGGGTCATTTTAAGCCTAGTAATTTTTTCTTTCAAAGGTGAGAATTAAACCTTTACCTCAGGTCTTTGAGGAAAACACAGTAACCACTATACCAACACCCAACACCTTGGGCCAGATTCACGAAGGCTTGCATGGAGTCTTAGAGTAGAGTAAGACTCCATGCAGCCAACATGTCCGCCGAGCGATCCAGGAACGGCCGGTAGGGGTGTGCAACTGAGCTCTCCAAACTAGTCCTACACGGACAGGGCTGGGATATGCAAATTACCGCAATTGCAGGTGAAAGCCATGCCTTTCCAAAGCAAACTTCAAACTACTTGCATCCGAAGTGGAAAGCTTCACTATTCCCTTGCAGAAGGATAATGATATCCAGGATGCAGAATCCTACACCAAGGCACTCTATATGCATCTTTAGGATTGCATGGACCATGCTATCCCAAATAAAACCAAGACTCCTTCCTTAAGCAAGAAGAAACCAGTCTGGTGGACCCCGGCCATAAGCAAACTTTACAATAAAAGGAGGAGACTTATACAAAAAAAGGCCAAATCTCAAGTAGAAAAATCATCCCTGATCAGCATTAGTAAGAAATTGAGGGCCCTCATCAAGTCAACTAAAGCTAATTTTGAAAAGAAAGTTGCCAAGGATGCCAAGGACAACCATAAGGCCTTCTATGGCTACGTCAAAAACCTAAATGGCAACACTCAGGTCTGTTCTGAGCTAGTACAAAATGGAACAAAATACACTGACCCTTCTGACAGTGCCAACATCTTGGCTGACAGGTTCAGTGAAAATCCCCCCCCCCTCACCACCTACAGGGCCTATTACCATTCTAGGGGATTGTGTAAGTCCAATTATTACTGATACATTGGTTAACAAGGCTCTATCTAAAGCTAAAAACACTGTCTCCATGGGACCAGATGGATCCCAGGCTGTATCATACGTGAGCTCCAAAAGGAATTAACCCCGCATCTTAATACCCTGTTCAGTCTCAGCCTCTCCACAAGATATGTGCCCATAGAATGGTGTACGGCAAAGGGGTCCCACTACACAAGGGTGGGGCCACAACTGACCCTGGGAACTACTGACCAATAAGCCTGACCAGTCTGATCTGTAAGGCTATGGAGCGAATCATTATGGAACTCATAAATGGAGAAATTGGGAACCTCCAGTCGCTGGACCCCACACAGTTTGGCTTCGTCAAGGGCAGATCATGCCTCCTGAACCTGGTGGATTTCTTTGAGACAGTTACTCAGGCTATAGATAAGGGAAAAGAGGTACACACGGCTTACCTTGACCTTGCTAAAGCATTTGACACCATTCCCCATTCAGGTATTATTGATAAGCTCACCAGCCTGGGGATAAACCCTTACGTCACAAGATGAATCACAAACTGGCTCTCAGACAGATCCCATAAAGTAAGAGTAGCGGGATCTATGTCCGAATCCAGACCAGTAATGAGTGGTGTGCCTCAGGGCTCTGTCCTGGGGCCCCTCCTGTTTGGCATATACTTCTCAGAAGTACAGGCAAGCACAGAAGGCTGTGGCTGACTAAGTTTGTGGACGACTGCAAACTGGCTGCTATAATAGAGTCTCCAGCCAACATGGAGATCCTCCAGAAGGGCCTAAATGAGACTGATGCATGGTGTCAAAGCCATGGTCTCAAGCTAAATGTGTAGTAATCCCCTTTGGAAAAAACAGAGTACCCGCAAACTACAACATAGGAGGTAATCCCCTGAAATCTGAAGAAGAAATAAGGGATCTAGGGACCCAAGTAGATAGTCAGCTTTCCTTTGATAACCATGTTGCCAAAGTGGTTAGAAAATCCTTCTATGTGACCCATCTGATCATGAAAGCGTTCGCATCAAGATCTAAGGATGTAATGGTGCCCCTCTACTCTTCCCTCATCAGGCCCATTATTGAGTACAATGCACCAATTGGAATGTACCTGGCTAGACATCTCCAGCAGCTGGAGAGACCACAAAGGTACCTAACCAAGAGGATTACTGGCCTCAAACAGTTGCCCTATGTAGCACAATTGAAAAAGCTAAGACTGTTCTCTGCTGCATACCGCTTTCTCAGAGTTGATCTCTGTCTAACGTACAGAGCCATGTCCAACCCAGAATTGTTGAACATGCTCCATCTTAGCAAAACCAAATCTACTCGAGCTACACGCTCCAGGGATATAAACCTCAACACAACAATGAATAGAACATGCTGGAGGGATAGATTCCCTTTGCAGAGACTTCCCTTACAATGGAACAGGGTCCCGATCTACATAAGACATAGCCCCTCACTATCACTCTTCAAGAGGAACCTTGATGAGTGGATGGGTAACAGAAAGTTCACACCGGGGATCACACCAACAGCACTACTAGATAGGGGCCAAGGGTACTAGCTGCTAGTGAAAGGGTCTAGGGAACTACTAAAGGGGCGGTGAATACTGCACAACGTGGCTGGGCTAATATATGCCTTCAGGCAGATAGCCCAGTACCAACCTATGAACCTATGAGGTAAATTTGTGATCCAGGAAACCCAAACCTGTCCGAGTAGGAGTAGTGTTATTTGCAGAAATGTACTCAGTTGATAACTGAGTACGGTTCTACAAATATCAAAAAGGAGCTGTGTCAGCTGGAAAAAAAGCATGCATTCACAGAAGGAAGCATGCCAATGGCCAAAAATATGGCCATTAGCAATGGAAAGTGATGCAAATTAAAAATAAAATAACTTTTTTTTTTTATCCCGATCTCCGGGGTTTAACCATAGTGCAGCGCTGCACAAATGTGCTGCATCCTAAAAAGCAGAAAATTAATAATTAAGATCCACAAATGTGGATTTTATAGCTAAAATGAATGTACAATGGAAGGGAATGGCAGACTGAAGACAACATGGCCACCGAGTAGAGGTTGCTAAGGGGGGAAGCTCAGTCTAAGGGATGTAACTAAGCATTAGTAGGCAATCCTATGCAAATGAGAGTTAGGATAGTGAATCACAAGTTTACATAGCAAATGAGCACAGTCAGTGGAGTGTAGGAGTAGGATAAGGGGAGTAACAGAGTAGAAGATAGGTGACATCACGAGGGGGGTATGTATGAAAGGAGTGAAGCTCATTGGAGCAGAGTGACATGTGTCAGCTTACATTTACATAATAGTGAAAGAGGTATGTCAACAGGTAGGCCAGGTAAAGTCAAGAAATCGAAGGTGTATGCCGTGGATAACACCAAAGTTTCTTGCTGAGCGTGCATGCGCGCGTGTGCGTGCCAGTAAACCCAATTAAGACAATGTGCGCACGTGTAAGAGTGTGTGCGCACGTGTAGGCTTGAGTAAGCATATGTAAGGCTGTGTAAACAGTTGTAAGTGCGTTTGCACCGGTGTGCATGCGTTTTAACAAGAATAAGTAAGTTTTAGTCTGTGTAAACATGTGTGCGCGCAGCTTAGCTGCTGTGCGTATGTTTGCGCTTGTGTACGTGGCGTTCCCCTCCCCTGAGGAAACAGAAAGGAAAAAGGAAGCACACCAAATACTGGAAGTTATCAGGGAGTACTAGCAGAGCTAGCAAGTGAAAACAATCAGAATCAGGTGATTACCCAGGCAGAAAACTAGCTCAGCCCAGCCCAGCACTTAAAACTCTGCAAACATCAGTCCATTATGTTTCTCTCAAGAGACACTGCAACACTGCAGTAAGCTAATAGAAGTGAAAACTGAAAAGGCTTCACTGAGACAAAAAATTTTAGGGGCTGCCATTGCTGTTATAAGGCGACATATGCAACATGCTGAGGGTGGTGATAATGCAAGTGCTGCTGGACAACCCACAGTGAGGAGACGGAGAAGAGTGTACAGGCCCAAGGTTACCTACCAGGGGCTACATGAGCTGGAGATAGTGGAGTGCTATAGAGTGGACAGAGACCTCTTGCAGCAAATTGTTGAGCTGTGCAGGCCACACCTCACACACAGAACCAACAGAGGGGAACCCATCCCAGTGGAAACTAAGGTATGTGCTGGCCTAAGAATATTAGCAACAGGTACCTTCCAGAGACCAACTGGTGATATGATGGGGATATCACAGGCATCAGCATCCAGGGTACTGCACCAGTTCCTGGATGCCATGTCAGCACATGTCAGTGATCATGTATATTTCCTTAATACCCATGAGGTATTGGCCAGCAATATGCATCTCTTCCAGCAAATAGCAGAATACACTGAGGTAGTGGGTGCAATAGACTGCACGCACATATGCATCAAAGCACCAGCCGGTGAACGGCGTAGGGTCTACTACAACCACAAGGGCTTCCCCTCCATCAGCTGCCAGGTCATGCCCAATGCCCAGGGCATAATATTGAATGTGTGTGCTGGCTGCCCTGGAAGCTACCATGATTCCCATATCTGGCATCTGATGCAGCTGTACCAGACATTTGCCAATGGGGACATCCCACTTGGTCACCTAGTGGGGGATGCTGGCTATGCACTGGAGACATGGCTGATGACACCCATCAGAAACGCACACACACCTGAACAGGATCGCCATAATGAGGCACATGCACAAACACGAAATGTAATCGAGCATGTGTTTGGGCTGCTCAAGTCATGGTTCCGGTGCCTGGACACATCTGGTGGAGCCTTGCAGTACTCACCAACTACATGTACCCAAATTGTCATGGTATGTGCTATGCTACATAATATGATCCTGAGAAAACAGCTGCAGCAGGACCAGCATAGGCCTGTGCCAAACAGCCCCCCACCATTGCCAAGGCCATCACAGGCAGAGCGTGACTCGGAGGAGGAACAACCTGAGCCTGCCCCAGTAGGCAGAAGGAGGTGTGCCCAGTATGCTTTGGCCTTGGCAAAGAAGCAATGCATAGCACATACACTGGCTCAGTAGGAACTCTGGAAATTATACCTCTCTCTGACCTGCACATATAGTAAAAGGGATGCCTACGTTGACACTACCTGCTTTCAAACATGTATAGGGAGTGTAGTATGTGCATCCGACATAGGCAGCCCTGCATAAACACCTGAGGCATAATTGCCATGTGTTAAGCAATATAAAGCAGTGCTAAACAGCATTTACCATCATGAAGTCAATGTAAACAAAATCGCACACACCAACTACTACAAATGTGGTCAATGTAGAGTAATATTGGCCAATGTCCAGCAATGATGGTTAATATTGAGCAATGTTGGACAAGCTGGGTCTAGGCATGGCATAGCTGAACAAAAGCCAACATGCTCATATTTGCTCTACTGGCCCCTAAGCAGTCTGGTCTGCTCAGTATGAAAATATAAGCAGCAATGGGTCTCAAACCCAGGATACTGTGCACTATAGTCATAATATGGAACCACTAAACCATGACAGTAGTGCAGTGGTTAGTCTGTATGAAGAAATGTTGATAAGTCTATGCAAAGTATTTCACGGAAACCCTGCAGGTACAGCATAATCCCTGTCGAGTTATGACACAAAGGTGAGTCCTGCAGTAAGAATAGAACCTGACTTTCAACACACACAGTACAAATGTTAATAATGGACATGTAGACATACATCAACAAATGTAGTGGACCTCAGACAGCAACATACTGAAAGGTCACACTGGGCATGCTCACACACTTGAATACATGAGACAAATGTCAGGCAACAGAACACTGACAGTCTGAACTGGGCATGCTCACACACTTAGGCCATGTTGGAGTAAAGCATTGGGCCACACATAGCAGGGAGTTGCATATGTTAACCTAGGAACCTCTCACTACACAGCAATCTGCCCTGTGCACACTTATATGACAACAGACACGTATATAATATAGTGGAGCCCTGCCATAAGCAAATATGTTCTGCAGATACCTAAGCGGTTCATATAAAGTGTGAAAGCAAAGATGATAAAAACCAGTATCAGCAATAAACAGTGTGCATCATGAAAATTATCATAAGTTCAGAGGTTGATATTAGGCTATCTGCCCTAGGGCATGTACAAGCATAGCCATAGTGTGTTTGGCTACTGCAACCCAGTCAAATCAGAGCACTGTGCCTGTGAATAATAGGTCACACAAGATAGCCCATTTATGTTCAGTGTATTGTGCCTCTGTCTAGCAAGGACCCAGAAGATATCCCATGCGTAAACATGCGATCACTCATCCACTTGTCAAGATGTCTTCTGTAAGTGGTCAGTGGATGGCTCTGCCTATGCAAAACTGGGACTATACTCCAGAGTGAGTGGAGGCTTTCTGATAATAATGTCCCCCCAGAATGTCCTTTTAACATCAGTGCTGAGGTATATGTCCTGGAGTGTGTAGCAGCAAGGGAGTTGGATATCCTGAGGTGGAGCATGTCTAGTAAGTCTGGGTCAGATATTGCCTTCAGCTACAGGCACACAACACATCTGTGTAGGTGGTAAGTGACTGAGTAGAGCTGGAGTTATCGGAACTGTGCAGGGCATCTGTGTGAGTCCCGACATCTGCTCGAAGAGTAACATTTGTGGCCATTACAGATGCTGCAGGTGTCAGGTAAGGTACATCTCAAAGGTGGCATAGTATCAAAGCATGGTTGTGAAGTGTATAGGGGCACAATGACCACATGTGATCAACATGTGAAACCATGTGGGATATGGTGGGCTATGTAGACGTACTGTCTAACCACTATGGCAATAGGATTGTCAAAGGCAGGAGTATGAACAGGTCATGTCCCCAAACCCGAACAACTACTACTGTATGTAATGGATTACAACCTATGTGGTAATGTGTGGGCATATTGTCATCCTCAAAGGGGATGACTATGCAACTAATGGCATGCAGCCGTGGGCCATGGCTCAGGCACCAGTCAACCTGTCTCTGTGAGACCCTGTATGGGTATGCATGTGCCAGCAGGAGAGCTGATTATGGCACCTAGTTTGCAGTCATCTACGAACATGGGCAGCCATATCCCTCCTGTGATAGCCTGTACATCACACAAATATATACTGAACAAGAGAGGTCCCAGGACTGAGCCTTGTGGGATGCCAGGTGTAACTGGTGTATAGTCAGTCATGGCACCTGCAACACTGAGCATGTGGGTGCTATCCCTGCTCCAGGTAGCAATCCATCATGTCAGATATGTGTTGATATTGATGCTGGTGAGCCTATGCATAATGGCTGATTGGGATATTGTGTTGCAGGGTTGTGCAAGGTCCAGGCAGGCTGTGTGGACAACCGTCCTAACACTGATGGACCTGGTAACTGTGGAAAGAATATGAACAGGTCCAACAGGCAATATCTGCCCATAACAATGCTGTAATGTGTAGGATCCAGTGTCTGTAGGTTTCCCATGTCTATGTGCATGAGTCCCATTACAATACACTCCATAGCTTTGCAGAACAGGCTAGTTAGCCTTTTAGGCTGATATTGTCTGTGGTCTGTTGTGGCAGTATTCAGTGGAGCTGGACCGCTATCGCTGTACACCATTCCATGGGTACATATCCGCAGTAACTCTTATATCGAACAGTGATGTAAAGTGAGTGTTACGTCTGTCATGAAGGCTGTGTACGACACAGGCCAGGACACTGTCTGGTCCCATTGATGCTGTGTTGTCTGCTGTGGGGAGGGCAGCACTCACCTGTTTACTTGTGATGTCTGGGAGGTTACACTCTGTTGGTATGGACAGTACCACCTTAGGGGGGATGGGGGGGACACATCTGCACTGAGCCTGTTTGCCATGATGATGGCAATGTCAGTGGGTTCAGGGTATGTTTAGTCAGTATGCAGTAACACACAGCATATCAGTGAGTGCCCAGCCAGGTACCTGAATCAACTGAAAAAGGCCTTGTGAGTGTCCGACGTGTCTGGTGCAATTGTCTGTTAGAAGCGTGCCTGACATAAATACCCGAGTGATTGTAGCAGTCCGCTAGTACAGATCACAGATGCCTTCCCTGTCTGGGATTGTGCTCTATCATGTAGTAGTGTCCTCCATTTGTTGTAAAGCGTATTAATGGCTGGGGTCTACCAGACAGGTCCACTGCCATTGGAGGAGTGAGTACAGTTGTTATTTTGGATGTAACGATCCATGTGATCCACTAGGTGTCCATAGAATGTGTATGTAAAGAATTCAGCAGTCTGAACCATACTTACCACTGACCCAGGGTCTCTGAAGGATACCACCGTGGTTTGGAGGAGTGTGACGTTTGCTTTTGTGAAGTTCACCAAGATTACCCAAGATGGGTGCTGGGACGGGATATGGATGTCCAGTGAGATAAAGTATGTTCTGCCCTTACCAATGAGGGGTATATCGCAGGTGTGGAACATAGAGTCCCCATGTTGGTGATGATCATGTCCAATATGTTGTCCCCTCTTGTGGGTGTGGTGACCGGTTGTGCCATAGCATATGAGTTTAGAAATAGTAGCAGCTGTTGGGCGAGGGTGTTGGTGCCTGAGTACTATCCACAGTCAATGTGTGGGTATTTGATGTCACCCAATATAATGGTGCTTCGGGAGACCTTCATATGGTCCAATGTTCCCAGGATAGCTGAGTGAGGTTGCTGTGTTGGGGAGTGTGGTCTGTAGCAGGCAACAAACCAAAAGGCAGATTTGCACAATGTTAGGTGCATATGTATGGTCCGTGATGCATTGTGCAGTGCTACCAACCCAGAGGTATGTGCATCTGTGATGTATATGGATAATCCCCCTATTTGTGTTGGCCATTCCGAGTTATGTGGTCAGAAAGCATGGTACGAAATACAAAGTACAGTTTTGTACCTACCATAAATGTAGATGTCCGATAGGCATGCATCTGCAGTCCTTACAAATGGGTTGTCCTGTCATCAGGCAGCCCTTCGGTCGGCCGGATTTCAAAGTCTGGGTCTGGCCTCGGCTGGTGTCGCACTTCACCCGACGTCATAGCTGCAGTTCTTCGGGTATAAAGGCATCAGCCGACGCCATTTTCCTCAGTGTTTCTTGCCCCAGATGCCAGGTGCCCTCTAGGAAGGCTAAATTTGGATAAATGCAAATGGTTCCAAATAGTAGAGAGCAAACAAAAAATAAGCATGTATGTACATATATACAAACAAATACACCATAATAGATTCCCCAGCTAGCTACAAGATGGGCAAATACCCTAGGAGTACCACAGAGGGAAGGAGGGTGGTAATCCTGACTGCAGATGCATGCCTATCGGACATCTACATTTATGGTAGGTACAAAACTGTACTATGTCCTTCAAGGATGCATCTGCAGTCCTTACAAATGGGTAGAATACCATAGCCAAACTGGGGAGGAGGAGAAATAGATTATGGTGTAGTTAAGATCCCTTGCAAAACAGCAGTGGCAAAACCTGCTCGGGATCTGGAGTATAAAGGTAAATTATAATGCTTGGCAAATGTATGCACGGAGCTCCAAGTAGCAGCCTCTAAAATGTCTTTGGTAGCCACTCCTCGTAAAAAGCTGTGGTAGTGGCTGTAGCCCTTGTAGAGTGAGGCCTGATGTTTTCTGGAGTTTTCTTTCCATGGTAGGAGTAACAAAATCTAATGCAATTTCCTATCCACTTAGAGATTGTCTGTTTTGAAATTGCTTTTCCTTCCATTCCTGTTGCATATGCTACCAGTAGCTGGTCAGTTTTCTATTGCTCTTGGTCCTGTCCAGGTAGTAACGTAATTGTCTATGTACATCCAAGGTATGCAGAAGTCTTTCTCCCCTGTTTTGTGGGTTGGGGAAGAATGTAGGTAGGTGGATAGCTTGATTTAAAGATACCCTGGAGACCACCTTTGGCATAAAAGTAGGATTTGTTCTCATGGACACTCTATCTTGATGGAAGATCAGGAAGGGCTGTACTGCCATTAATGCCTGTAGCTCAGATACCCTTCTTGCTGAAGTGACTGCAAGCAGGAAAGCAGTTTTCCATGATAAGTACTGTAATTCTGCTGTTGCTGCTGGCTCGAAAGGAGGGAGTGTCAACTTTTCTAGCACAAAGTTCAAGTCCCATGCTGGCAATGGCGGCTTCCTGGGTGGCTTTACATTTTTAATCCCTCTCAGAAACTGCCTGAGCAGAGGATGTGAGAATACTGGAGGATCCAAGTTGTATTCTGCTGAAATAGCTGATGCATGAATCTTAATGGAAGAATAGGACAGGCCGTTGTGGAAGAGCTCTGCCAAGTATTCCAGGATGTTAGCTATGTTTACCAGTGACACATTCTCTCCTTTTGCAGTACTCCAAATGAAATATCTTTTCCATTTAGCTGCATAATTGTTTCTTGTTGAGGGTCTGCGAGCCTCCAAGATAATGTCTTTAACCCTTTGAGATAAATCTGGGTTATTTGGTCTTATGCAATGTTCCAGGCAGTCAGCTGCAGTGTTTTCAGGTTTGGATGCAGGGTTTTGAAGTTGTTCTGTGTGAACAGCAAGGGAACTAGGGGCAGAGGCCATATTTGTTCCCGAGACATACTCCTCAGTAATGGGTACCAATGTTGCCTTGGCCAGTCTGGAGCTATCAGGATGATCCTTGGACGGTCTTCTTTGATCTTCAGTAGCACCTTGTGCATCAAAGGAAGCGGTGGGAATGCATATGCTGTCAGGTTTGTCCAACTGAAAGATAGGGAGTCCACTTTCCAAGCAAGTGGGTGGTACGTCCTTGTGCAGAATTTTTTCAGTTGTTGATTGTGTGGGGATGCAAATAAGTCTATTTCTGGCAGTCCCCATTTCCCTGTAATGGTTTTGAAGATGTCCGGATGCAGCATCCATTCGTGGGCATCCGTGGTAGTTCTGCTTAGGATGTCTGCTAGTATATTTTCTTTTCCTGGCACAATTGCTTGTAGCTGAATGTTGAAGCTCAGTGCCACATTCCAGAGGTCCATTGCCATCCGGCATAGAGGGTATGAATGTGTGCCTCCCTGTTTGTTTATGTACCACATAACTGTGGTGTTGTCCGTCCTTATCAGCAGTTGACCCTGTTGAAGAAATGGTCTGAATGCCTGAATTGCCAGTTTTACTGCCAGCATTTCCTTTTGATTTATGTGTAGGTGCAGCTGGTCTTGAGTCCATAAGCCTTGTATGCACTTGTCCAACATGTGTGCCCCCCAACCGAGGTCTGAGGCGTCTGTTGTGATGGTCTGGCTTGGTTGAGTGCTGTGGAAGGGCAGTCCCTTGTTTGATTGACAGGCCTGGGCCCACCATTGGAATTCTTGTTTCAGGCATGGAATTATTGGAATTTGGGTTTCTAGGCTGTGCTTGTGCTGAGACCATAAATTCCTTAGGTACCACTGTAACTTTCTCATATGTAGTCTGGCATGTGGAATTAATATTATGCAGGATGCCATGTAACCGAGAGCTTGCAGGACTTTTCTTGCTGTTAGCTGGTTCTGCTTTATTAATGCCATGAAGTAGAAAGGGAGTTGTTCCTGTTTTTCTACTGTCAGGAATGCCATTTGTTTTGTTGTGTCCAAATCTGCACCCAAGAAGGTTATCCTTTGGGATGGTATCAGCCTTGACTTTTTTATATTGACTGTGTATCCCAGGGCTTGTAGTAGATGAATGACCCTTTCCAAATCTTTTGTTAATTTGATTTTGTTGTCCGCTTGTAACAGGCAGTCATCCAGGTAAGGGTAAATTTGAATTCCCTGAAGCCTGCAATGAGCAATTACTGATGCCAGGCATTTCGTGAATACTCTGGGCGCAGTAGATAAGCCAAAGGGCAATGCTGAGAATTGATAATGCTCTGATCCTGCAAGAAATCTGAGGTATCTTCTGCAATTTGGTCGTATAGGGACGTGCAGGTATGCCTCCTTGAGATCTAGAGTTACCAGCCAAGACTCCTTGCCCAGCATGGGAAGAAGCTGCTGTAAGGTCAGCATTTTGAATTTTGGAACAATGAGGTATGTGTTTAAAGCGGACAGGTCGAGAATAGGCCTCCATTGGTTTTCTTTTCTTGGTACCAGGAATAGTCTGGAGTAAAATCCTTGCCCTTGTTCCATAGATGGTACCCTTTCTACAGCTCTCATCCTTAGTAAGTGAGTTATTTGTTCTAGAGCTTCTGTTTTCTGATTTGGAGGTAGGTTTGGCATTCCTCTCTTCCTTGGTAGAGTATGGAAGTGAAACATGTAACCTTGGTCTATTGTCTGTAAAATCCATTTGTCTCCTGTGATGTAATGCCAGTTTACTGAAAATAAGGCTAGCTTTCCACCTAAGGGTGCCTCTAGTTGTTCCCTGGTAGGCGGTGCTAGAGCCAAGTCACTGTGATTGTCCTGTGGAAGTGGTGGTGGCTGGATCTGTGGCTGTACCTCGTTGGTTGTTAGCCGGCCACTGACATCCCCTGTAGGCACCTCTGGATTGACCCCTGCCTCTTGAGCGCCTATTCCTGCCTCTCGGAGCTCTGGCGGTGTCTGGAAAGGACCAATTCTTGGAAGGCCAGTTCCTGCTAAATCTTGGAGGCTGGACCTGTAAGAAATCCTTAACTGTCTGGACAGATTTTGCTTTATCTTCCACCTTCTTCAGCACCTGCTGTGCAGGGGAGCCAAACAAATTGAGCTTATCCATGGGAGCATCTAGGAGCTTTGATTTAACATGGTCTGGTAAGGACTGCTCTTTTAACCATGCATGTCTTCTGATCACTGTGCCAGTCATGGCTGATCTAAAGGAAGCCTCCAGTGCATCATAGCCGCATTTTAAGGAATGATTACTGACCTGCTGAATGTTATGTACCATTTCCTGTACAGATTTTTTGTCTAATGGTTCATCCGAGGACAGTTTTTTAGTTAATTGGTCTAACATAAATTCCTGATATTGAATCATGTGGAATTGACAGTTCAAAGCCCTAGCTGAAAGAGTAGCAGAAGTGTAAACTTTTTTACCCCATCTCTAAGGATCTAGATTCCCTTTCAGAGGGAGGGTTTTTGGTAGAAGAAGCTGCTACAGCCTTGGGTCCCTGGGAGATAGTTTCGGGATCTGCAAAAGGGGCCTTATATAAATGATAATGTGTGTCCGGAACCCTGTAGTACCTATCGGGCTTAGCAGGGGCCAGAGGAAGAGAATCAGGAGCAGTACAAGCATCATTAAAAGCATCATCCACAACAGTAAGTACTGGAGGAATGGCTAAAGGCCTATGCTGTGGCAAATGCAAAAAGGTTCTAAGCCTTTTCCTAGAGTCTGAAAAATCCTGGCCCTGCCATTGAAATTGTTCCCTCATAGCATGCAAGGTTTCCCCAAAAGAAAATTCCTCAGGCGGAGAGGCAGAAGGAATGGAGTCTTCTGCATCAGAGTCCTCATAAGGAGAGAAGGGGCCTTCTGGAGGGTTTGAATTATCTGATTCATCAGAGGAGCCATCTGAAGAAACTGGCTCAGGGGGCTCTACTCTAATCCTCTTCTCTGGAGGTGGGTGAGAGGCCCTGTCTGGATGAGGTTGGGATCCCCGGATTAAAGAAATGAGATCCTCTGCTAGACTAAGCATTTGTGAACTAGAGCTAGGCCTGTGTGAGGGGGTCTTAGCAGGCACAGTTTTGGTAGTTTTAGCTGCTTTAGCCCTGGCAAAGGCCTTAATCGACATGGATGCAGGAGGCCTAGCAGCTCCACGTGCAGGGGTAGAAATATCCAAAGGGATAGTATCAGATAAATCCTGCGAACCTGCAATAGCAGGTGTGATTTCAGTAGCAGATTCAGCCTGGCTGGAAGAAGCCTCGGTAAGTGGCAAGCTGGCAAGGAAGAACCGTGGACTCGGTTTCAGCCGAAACCGAGACACTCGCAGTTGGCTTAACCGCGGTTTCAGCCGAAACCGCGGACTGCGAGTGTCGGTCCTTTTCCTTGCGTTTTTTAGAAATTTGCGTAGTCGGAGTATCCGACGGCATAATGTAAGCGAAATCGGGGCCGAAAAACTCTACAGCAAATGCCGACCGACGTCTAAGAGTCCGTCGGTTGAAAGAAGCACAGGCTAGACAAGCTGCTACGTCGTGGTCTGGGCCTAAGCAAAGTAAGCAGTAAGAGTGGAAATCTTTATGAGGTATTGTTTCCCACAAGTTAAACAGTTATTCACTTTTTCTGACATCGGCTGAGGCAAGAAAGAGTCCCCAACGGGGTACTTAGCTTTTCAGAAGTCTTGGTACTTGTAGTAGTAATCTCTGGTTCTGACCGACCGGCACTTGCGAACAGCTTCTGCTTCGGGTGCCACGTGGCAAGAAAGACTGAGGAAAATGGCGTCGGCTGATGCCTTTATAACCGAAGAACTGCAGCTATGACGTCGGGTGAAGTGCGACACCAGCCGAGGCCAGACCCAGACTTTGGAATCCGGCCGACCGAAGGGCTGCCTGACGACAGGACAACCCATTTGTAAGGACTGCAGATGCATCCTTGAAGGACATCCTGGTAGTGCTGGTGTGCATGTGGGAGCCTCAACCATGTGTCTGTTAGTGCACAGATATTGCTATCCTCCATACTGAGGAGATTCCTGAGTGGGCGCAATTTGAGGGTAAGACATCTGGTGTTGAGCAGCATTACCCTCAGTGTCGTGTACTCTGTAATGTGTATGGAGGTGGTTCTGTCCTTTGAGCCCTGCTTAAATAGGGCAGTATGGTGGCAGCAAGTGCCCTAGCCAGTATTCAAAAGTCCAATGGTGACAGGTACAAGCTGTCCATAGGGAAGCTATGAGGCATGTTGAGCATGTCACCCCAGGGTGACAGACACTGTATCCCCTTTGAATAACACCAATATGTTAGCCAACTGTTAAACGTGAACAGTTTGTTGGTATACTGTGACATCATACTTGGTGAGTGTAAGATGCTAGACAAGGTCAGGGTAATACTGGGCTGGGCTACATGATCACAGAGTTCCTCTATGTGTCATGTCATGTGGTCCAGGGAGGAACATCTGAGGTTGTACGCACCAGCATGGACAATGATGGAGTCAGCCCTGGACTTGCTTTGGAGTGACGTGAGTGCATGTGTTATGTGGCAGATCCTGGCACCTGAGAGACAGCTCAAAGTGATTATTCCTCTGTCTGGCCTGGTGAGTGGGACAATAGTGTGTTTGACATTAAGTGTCATCTATGACAAGTGTATCAGGTGTGTTGTTTAGCCCAAAGGGCAGTGACTGTGTGGCACACTGACATTGTGAACTGTGTCACATGTGTACATTGTAGTGGGGTAGCAGTTGTATGTGCGTCTGCTTTGGAGGTCTCTGCTGCTTAGGCAGAGTGTATGTAGAGCCTCCGAATATGTGTATGTGTGATAATGTGGTTTGTTTGATGTCACTATCGGTGTATTTGAGACTGATATGTGGTGTGTGTGGTCACCCTCACCACCTGATAGACTATGCCAGTTATGGGATGAGAGAGCTCACCATCCTGTATGTCAATATTGTTACATCTCCCACATATATGTGAGTGTGATGTGAGGAAGAGAGGGTTGTCTGTGTACATGAGGCAGATGTGACATTGTGTCATAACCACAATATTCACTAGCTGGACTGGAGAGTACACATGAAACCGACCCCTGGACATGCCAGTGTATTATGATGACATACTCTGTAGCCTGATCACAAAGGATCAGTAGGGTGTTAAGTGTGTAAAAGAGTATAACCAGGATCAGTGCTCAGGTTTGTCAGTGTTTTGTAAAGAGTAGCTGAGAAGGAGTCCAGACTGAGAATCATGACATGTCCTTCAGCTATGTAATAAATAGTAATGTACACGCATATATGTGCTGAGTCAGGAACAACTGTACCTACTGACATTGCTGACATCCTGTCAGACAGGCCCATGTATACATACCCACCCCCCACTGACGATAGTCCCTGACATCATACCAGGAGATATCACGTGTAGAATGGCTGCACATCTCCCCCCAAAGCCAAAAGCATGGCAGCAATTGGATTACATTGTTTCCCAATATGTGTCATGAATGCACTACAAAACAAACAGAGCCTGCACCTGAACAGTCTGTTGAGCCTCACCCACTCCACAGGACCTGGAACCATCAAATGTGTTACAGCAATATATGGCACTCCCCACATGTGTGGGTGCACAACACACCATGGGAGGTATAGTCCAGTAAGCCTATAAAGTCTGATCTGCAAGACCATGGAGTGCATCATGGCAGAAGTCATAAACAGATCTATTGGAAACCGACAAACACACAACCCTACCAACTGTGGTATGTTCATGTGCAGATCATGGTTCCCAAACATGCTACGCCGTCTGCAAGGCAGCCACCCAGGACATACATCACGGAACAGAGCTTTGCATGTCCCACATAGACTTTGAACAGCTCTTCATCAACATCACAGACACATGTTGTATCCACAAAACCAACAATCTGTGCATAGATATGTGTTGACATATGAAGGGATGGCAATGTGTCCACAGATAGATCACACAAGGTGAAACTCACGGGGTCCTGTACAAGCTGTTGATACCTGCTGACCTACATGGATCATTCCTGGCATTGCATAAAAATGTGTACACACATTACCATGTCCAGTCTGATGATGTCACCATCCTGCAAATATACCAGGAGAACAGAAACCGCACAGTAAAGCATATAGCACACCGTGTTAATGCGTATCTCTCTAGTATCATAACATAGTCAGGTAGGGGTTGAAGTCCTGCAAATGCCAAGTGTGTGTGTGTGTGTGGGGTGTGTATGTGTGTGATTTCCTTTGAGAGGAGTAGCCTTTTTGGAGACTGGGAAAACACATTAAAAGAGGTACATCCCTCTTTGGAAAGTCTGATGATGTCAGCATCCTACAAATATGCAAGGAGAACAAAAACCATCCAGTAATGCGTATAGCGTGCCATGTTAATGCGTATCTCTCTAGTATCATAGCATAGTCAGGTAGGGGTTTGAGTCCTGCAAATGCTGAGTGTGTGTGCGTGTGCCACAGATAGTCAATACAGTGTGAGTTTTGCTTTTACTATGGTATGACATATGTTTCAAACAGTATGTGCATTGCACACATCGGTGTCAAATAAATTTGTGTACATGTGACCTCAATCAGTACATAGGTGTGAAGCCTGCATACTACATGAATACATTTGTAACCTTCGACAGATTGTGCCGCTACTTCTCAGATCATAGGTCACATATGTATGTATGCATCAAGCCCGGCCAATGTAGTGATCCGTGGCCAAGGACATCCCCTGCCACACACACCCATGACATGTACTATAGAGTACCGTGAGTGAGGGTAATTGCCGGGGTATATGTCAGACATGTTCATACACAACAACGACTGGCAATAATGGACAGTCATTATAGGTGTGCACCAGCCCTGTGGATATGCATGCAGGCCCCTAATGTGTTATGTGAAACACAGAGGGACCCCACAATACCTATGGATATGTGGATAACAATGGACAGATGACATAACACATGTCTGTCTGTACACATTGGTACCCAACATACATGTTCAGGGCTACCACCTATGTGGTACTGTCAGGATAGTATGTATAGTAAATGTGGATGACTATGCCATAGATGGCGTACTGCTATACAGCATGTATTGGACAACAGGTATCTGTCTGTATGATACCCTTGTGTAAGATATGCATCCCATCCGGGGAATGCAGTGTAGGCCAATGCATGTATTTCCAGATGTGGATTAACATATCCCTAGTGTGTTTGCATGTACCTAAGAGGGCTATATGCCACACAGGTGTGGTCCCAGGAATGTGTGGTGGTCAATACCACTGGTTACTGTTATAGTGTAGTACTGGAAGGATCCAACTGTTACTGAGTTCCCTACAACTGTGAGTCATTTGTCAGGACATCATCTAATGATTGGTTATAGTCATGCTGTTGAGGTGGTGTATACTACCAGACTTCAGATCATTGACAGATATCAATGGTATCACCCACAGCATAGTGCCAACCCATGTCATGCACATGTGTACCCATGTTAGTACATATCTGTAGTAGAATGCATACTGGCCATTGAAAGATACCGTGAGATGTTAACAATGTGTAGAACAGGGTATGTCGCACATCCCATGTGTCCAGTATGCACATACATGCAGACAGTGCACACACACCATGTTCACAGATGTACACCCGCTAATTTGTAATGCACACATCACACACGTACTGTCCACTCACTAACACATTCTGGCAACTCTGTACACTTCAGCCAAGTGGCACATGGGTGGACAATACATACTCAAACCTAACACTGGTGTAAACAATGCTACAATGACTATCAGAGCTGTGATGCATAATGCCTGCTCAGATATACCTACAAGGATGTCAGTACACTTTCCTGTTGGCAACTTGCTACTATTGCTACACTGCTATAATGTCACCTTGTGCATCAGAACCATGTTAGCCTATTTCTGCATCAATGTAACAGATGACAGGAGGTGGCACAGGTGTCATCATATGCACAGGGTGTGTTGTAGGTTTGCCAGAGCCCGACATTGACCCATCCAATCGGCATGTGTGTGTGTGTGTGTGTGTGTGTGTGTGTGTGTGTGTGTGTGTGTGTGTGTGTATGGGACAACAGTACTGCATTGGCCAATGTTGATGTAATGTATGTGTGTATGTGTGATCCCTAGTTGTATGGTAAATGTGTGTGTGTCTGCATGTACACAACTCCACCATGTAGCTGCCATATACGGGCGGTTGTGGGACAGCCGCAGACAGTACCTGCTAGGCTGTACAGATCACTGTCTCAGGCCATGGTCACAGTACCTGTGCCTAGCAGGGATGCTACAGGCAGTATCGGGTACCAACCCTGACTGGGTGCTATCATCAGAGGCAGAGGTATGATGACCAGACCCATGTCCGTGCTGGGACTGGCCAGCGCCATGTGCATGTGGTCTAGTAGGATGGTCAATGGACAGGCCAGCCCCAGCATTGCTGGGACTGGTACTGCCACTACGGGAGCGGCTGTGATCTGTGGTCCGTCCGCGACGACTGCCAGCTGATGCTGTTGATGGCATGCATCCACATCGGCTTCTCATCTGTCCCGCATGGTCCTGGCTCATGGCTAACACATTGTGGAGGACATCTAATGTCTCACTCCAACGGCTATCAATGACCTTGGTGTAATTCCGGATGGCACCAGCAAGGTCATGGATGCTGTCATTGATAGCAGTGTAATGGGCCCTCTGAGCCCTTAGTCCCTGTCGAGTGTACCATTCCATACATGCCTGTGCCTGCATTACAGCCTGGAACATACTAGAGGTTGTAATACCTCTGGGGGCACGTCTGCCAGGAGCAATACGACCAGTGGTGCTCCCCCGAGAACCCTTGGACGTCCGCCTATGTGGTACTGTTCCGGTAATCCAGTTATGGCTGCTGTGAGGGGATGCACGTGCCATAGGTACCACACTCTCTTGGTCAATGCCAACTTATGCTGTCCCTCAGCTACGGCCATTGGTGACAAGGAATGTATTGGCAGTATGAGTGTGCGCATAGATGGGGTTGACCACCGTGTACTGTCGATTGGTGGACCAGCGACAGACCCTGTCAGACCTTCCTATGCCACAACACATGTCTCATCATCTCCACTATTAGTGGCGGTGACATCAGGTTCCCTGCTGCATTCAGCCACCCCTAACTCAGCACCTGTGCAAGGAAGACAAGAAACACACTTTACAATCTGTACATGATGTTAGCACACATGCACACATGAACACATGCACACATGCACACATGAACACATGCACACATGCACATATGAACACATGAACACATGCACACATGCACACATGCACACATGAACACATGAACACATGCACACATGCACACATGCACAGACATACACAGCACATACACACACACACACACACACACACACACACACACACACACACACACACACCAGCAATCCAACACATACACAATAGTGGGTGATGGTGGGTGACAGTATCACAAGGCAAACAGTCAGCACACACGTGTCAGCATGCAGACCATGTGTTGCTCAACACCATGCAGTGCAAGTGTAGACAGCCCTATCTAAAGACATTATACATGGCTTTGATGCATGTGTGTAGTTGTTCAGTGATTGGCTACACCCTGGAACACAATGTGTATATGGATACAGCATTGCTGTGCAAGTATTATCTGCTCTCCTCTGTCATGTGCACCATCACTCAATGGTATACATACCATGGCTGCATGTGTTATCTGTGTGACACATAGATTGCCATGTCTGATGACAGTGACTGTGTCCATAGCACATAATAGTGGGCACAGGGGTAGCAAATGCATGCAATGTACAGTCATGGGATGAGTGGTGCATGTAGACATGAAGGAATCCCAATGCATGACATGGACATTGTACAGTGGTTGTGGTCAGTGTGGGACATATTGCAGATATGTCGGTGCCAGCCATGACATGGCATGCTACACAACAGCAACATTAAACACCACACATACCCAATGTGTGTCATGTGACCTATATACCCAATAGCATTCCAGGACATATATGTGACTCTTTGTACAGATGGCAACTGTTGTGCAAAATGTGTATACTAGCATATGTAAGCACACACACAACATGCTATGCATGGTGTGTAAAGGTGCATATGTTTGCACACACAAAACAATGAGGTGCACAGCAAAGACTGCTATGTGTAGTACTGTGGTCACTGTAACCAGATGGGGTGGAGTACCATGTGCCATCATCATCATCATGCATCTTGTGGTCACACATGGCTACTACTGTGTGACAGACCACAGCCTAGCATGCTGTACCTGAACTGCAGTGCCGTGGATACGGTCACTATTACACAGCCACTTTGTACATGGGTGTATGAGGTGCCCAGTAGGGAGCATTGCCTAACATGACTGTGTTATGTGTTGAAGAGTGTTGCACAGCCCCATGATAGGCCTCTACCCATGAGGTACATCATGTGTGTGTGGATGACATGTGGGATACTGAAGTGTGACCTTACAGCGGGTGTGTGGTTACACCATATGTACATGACTTTGTGTACTGTATGTGATAAATGTGTTATGTTGTGTACAGGTGTTGCAACTATGCCTATCCAATGTGCAGTATGGGGTTGCCACAACTGTGTGCCATGCTCTGTGTATTGCATGTCATTGAGGCAGCTACTGACATTACTGAGCTGTGCAACGTCTCACAGCAAACATGCACGGAATGCATTATATGCATAGGTGTGTTACGTGTACATGGCCTACACCTCACCTATGACATGCATATTTCATTACCAACATTGCAGGTATAACACACTCACCAGTATGGATCAGCTGCCCTGCCATCACACCAGAGGGACCTACAAGAATATGAGAGGGTTCATCAGTGGCCACAACTGTGGCATTGCTACAGTGGGTATGCTAAACTGCTGTACAACAACAGTCAACAGTCACAGGTGTAGGGATATTATTCAAACTATCCGTATTGCACAACACTAGGCAGCGGAACTGCTAAAAACACAGTACACATCTCATGTACACATAATCTAACAATACAGTTAACTTCAGTCTACAGATAGGGCATGTTACCTGCTTGCTCCAGGTGGATGTGCTGGGTGGCTCCGGCCTCCATTACAACACATGTCAGAGGTTGATGTAGCTGTTGTCCAGGATCCACCATGCTTAGGAGCAGTTCCTCTGCTCTGGTGAGAGGGGGATGAATGGCCACCCCACCACCTGTGGCAAGCTGCTGTCTTTGGATATCAGACGCATGCCACCGGACTTGTCTAATTAAATCACTGCAGTGATGACGTACCTGCTCATATGTCCGGCTATGCATGCCTATGTCATTTACCTGACGAACAAGTTCCTGCCACAGTGCAGTCCGCCCCTGCTGGTGCTGGCTGCTTCTGGAAAAGAGCATTGTTTACCGCTGCAATAGGCTGCCGAGTATCACCTCTTCCTCATCTGCTGTGTACGCTGGGTTGCGTTGGTGGGCCATCTGGCTGAAAAAAGATATGAACAATATGTGTGAGAGTGTCCTGTGGCACACTTTACACCGTTACCCACAGATATCACTTTACTGACATATATACCATACTATTGTCTGTCAGAGGTTACACACGTTCAATACCACTTATTGGTTCTCAGGCCACAACTAACTAACACTGCCTGGCAGACTCTATTTATCACACACTATACAACAGTACCCAACACACTGTTTGTGACACATTGCACAAACTCAAGACAGGGGTATATATCACACCAATGCACGAACAGAGATATCATCCATTGCAATGGATGTAAAGTACAGGTACAGTAGTACCAATCAACCACCATAGACATTGATGCCATAGCCCTGCCTAACAGATGTGTCCAGTTGTTACTATAGGTGGCATACTGCTGTAACAGACTATATATGTTGCTGGATACACACGTTTACCCTGTAACACATATATGATTGCAGCCATTGTACAGGCATAATCACACACACACATCAGGCAAACATACAACGCACCACTGTATGCCAACACAGATGAGCATTACCTATGTACCATACGGTACTGTGTGCCACTACTTATACACCCTTATGCCGCATTCTGCCCTCTGTGCAGACTATAAGAAACACACATGACAGTGTTTCCAAGCAATGTGAACACACACCATACTGTGCTGTTTAGGCCTACAGCTTCAGGTAGTACTACAGTTAATATTGGTGATGGATTCACAAGCAGTACCACTCACTAAGCATACATGTATTGCTTTAGCCTACAATGAGACACCACATTCGTCAACGGAGAACTACATCACATCATATGCCGTACTACTATGTCTGCCTAAAAGTACATTACACATCAGTTGCTTTCCTCACAGCTAGGATAGGCACTACCATGTCAGATACAACATCACACTAAGCTATCACACCTTTACAGACCTTGCACACATTCAGCGTTACACTTATTCAACCTCACATAGCAGCTATTGCATTAAGTACATGTGTGAGTGCATAGTGTCATAGGTAGGTAATATGCTATTGGCCTAGGGCCTACGGCAGCCTAGCCATATGCTACCCTGGCCTTTGACACACATGTACTTTGATTTCACTTGCTCTGCCAACCTGAACCACAGAGGTGCTTCCTGGGGTGTATTACCAATCTCCCACACAATCATCAGGGGTATTTATAACAACTGCTAAGGAGGAGCCTTGTTTGCTATTGCTATGTGGTATATTCTGGTGTATGGCATATCTCTGAGATGAGAACCTTCTCCTCCAGCATGTGGTGTTTAGTGAACTGACAAAGTTTAGGGCCCTGGAGGGTTTGTGATATGTTGCCATGGTGGTTGTCACCCAGCTATGGGTGTGACATACCTCTGTATGTCCGGCAGACATCACCTATGTGTGGCCAGAATGCAATACGGTGTAGTTGTGGTTTTGTGAGTCAGTCTGCATAGGGCATCTATCTGCGGCCAGTATTACTCTCTGAAAGTTCTGTCTGTGGCCTGTTCACCTGGTGTAGTTGTCATGTGAAGTACATACCACACAGGGCATTGTGATGAGTAGAGGGGAACTCTACCCTATACTTCCATAGATGACACACCTGTTGTCATGACACATACCACACAGACAGATTACAGGTGTAGTGTGGCACTGTCTTCATCAAAGTGGACGCTACTGTCCACCTGTGTCCCACGTTCCCTTATCACACTTTCACTGTTGGGTAGATCTCTACCTATGTGGTAGTTAATGGGTACACTGTTTTGGGAAGGTGGAATGGCACTGCAGTATCAACACTTGTCTACAGTCCATGCCTTGGTCACCACACACCTGTTGCGGTACATATGACCCCATGTCTCTCTGTCTCTCTCTCTCTGACTCTTTATGTAGATATATATATATATATATATATATATATATATATATATATATATATATATATATATATATATATATATATATATATATATATAAATATATAAATATATATATATATATATATATATATATATATATATATATATATATATATATATATATATATATATATATATATATATATATATATATATATATATATATATATATATATATATATATATATATATATATATATATATATATATATTATGTATATACATATCTATACACATACATGTACACATCCATTGTTGTACACATGGATGTACATATAGGCACATGTACAGTCCACCTTTCATGGTGGGGATATCACTTATGTGACAGTTGTGCGATGTACAGGTATGTGACTAAATTGCACAGTGTTGTGCAGAATGCATGTGGGTGTCCTCAGCCCTTGTAGCATTAGCAGGCGTCACTGGCTGTAACACAGCAGATCTG
The DNA here is from genome assembly GCF_019279795.1 of Protopterus annectens. NCBI lineage: Eukaryota > Metazoa > Chordata > Ceratodontiformes > Protopteridae > Protopterus > Protopterus annectens. The sequence continues at coordinate 1,733,546,631 of NC_056741.1, read as the reverse complement.
ACAAATCGGTCCCACAGCATTTAACCACCACATGACATATATCAACACTACCATAGCTGGCCTTAGGCATAGGCCAACTGGGCGGCCGCCTAGGGCGCCGCTTTAGCAGGGGTGCTTTTCCACTATTTATGTGGTGTAGTAAGACAAGGATGGGGGCACCAGGAAGTTTGATAGTGGGCGTGGTGGAGCCCTTTTGCCTAGAGCACCAGTTGACTTAAGGCCGCTCCTGTGCACTGCATGCTGTTTTCTAAGCCACACACCATGACCTACATGGATATATGCACATATCAACCTTCACTGACAGATATCTGTCCATCCTTCACTAAGAGTTGCAGTATGTCCCTTGCCCTATGCACATGTGCAGATACAGATAGATACATATTGCTGCCACACATGGATCATTTGCAGTGTGTAGAGCACTCTTCAGGAACATCTACAACATGCCAACACATACATGTGAGTTACATACCTTACTTTTGTATTTCCCTGCTCTGTGTGTTACAGTTTTGTAGTTTTTTTTTTATTATTGGTGGTTTGTTTTGGGTTTTCGCCCTCTGTTTAACTTTCTGTCTCTGTTTCTCACTCTGTTCTGTCTCTGTCTCAGTCTGTGTCTGTGTCCATGTCTATCTCTCTCTCTCACTCTCTATCTCACAGCACCTGCAATTATATAATTGCATGTGTGGACTGCAGGTACAGCCTGCATTTCTAGGTATCTGCACTTGTGCATGTGACAGCCTCTGCACCAATTGCTGCCCACTGTTCAGTAATTTCATGCAGCCTGCTGTTTGGTGATTGCATTACTCACTGTGATTGCAGCCCACTGCTATAAAATGCTAGGTTAGGTAGGCATAGCCCTTTCAGATTTCCAAGGTGGGGCCCATGCTTGTTTGCTCTGGACACCGTTGTGTCAGTCTGAAGGTTGGTATATGTCTCTTATCTGATGCTAGGGTTGTAGCCAGTTATATGCATGTTGTACTCAAACCTGAATGTTGCTGCTTCCAGTACACACATTTCAGTGTAGACATGTATGCACCCCTCCAAATGCTAACACAGGATACATGGGAGTATGTACTTTTTTCTCGCTTACACAATTAACTGCCATACAAATGTGGTTATTGCACTGTATTCCTGTGGCCAGTATTTATCCTGGTCTGATACTGTGTGGTGTTTGTAAGGTGCTACTGTAACATTATTCCTTGCTAGGATGGCTGGTTCTCCTTTCACAGTCATGTCATGCAATTCCACAACCACTGCTGGTACAGACCCACAGAAAAGGATTTGTGTTATACCATTCCTAATTTCCATTTACATTCCCTCATTGTAATGCATGATATATTTATTTCAGAACCAAGTTATTTGTATATCTGATGTGGCTTAGTGGTAATTCATGCAGTCTATTGTGTCAATGGTCTGGGGTTCGAGACTGGCAGAGGTTTTTTCTTTTGCTGCTCAGCAGAACAAGGGCCCTGCCATAGAGTGACTAAGGCACTTTTAAGCAGTTGTAAGCAGGTTTGTGTGGGTTTGCATGACGCTTAGTGATACTTAGCTAAGCGTACACATGCGCACACTCGCTTAATCCCGCTTACTACTGCTTAAAAGTTCTTACTCCCGCTAACCCCCACGCTAATTTCTTTTAAAGAAAAGAAAAGGGGAGATAGGAAAGTGGTGAAAAAGGGGGCACAAAGAGAGGACAGTCAGTAGGTAAACAAGCTCAGGATGTGCAGGACGAGTGTAGGGAAGGTCCATAGCTGCCCATTTCATTAACAGCAACAGCTGTGCATATGCAATGAATTTGGAGTGAAATTTGAAACCTTCCACCCCTGGGAAAGGGGTGAGGACAACAAAGTATGTTGTACTGCCATTTCTAATTATCAGCTTACATGTCCAATGGACATGTGTGCGAAATGGGCAGCTATGTATGGGGCGTAATGTTTTTGTGGGTACAGATTGTCCTTTTTTTTTTTTTCAGTTGAGAGTGGGAAGTGAGGTAGAGGAAGTAGGTATGTCCGAGGAGGTAGGTTGGGAAGGTAAACAGACAAGACAGACAAGACGCATACAGGGGCGATGTATGACACATGGGGTGGGTGAAAACAATTGGTTGGATGTTTGGAAATCGGAAGCCCATGAGCCCACAGATGGTAACAGTGGAACTGAGATCCCCACCCATGGGCAGTCACCACTGAACATTCACAGCCCCGAGGGTGGCTGTGCTGGGGGCTGCGTAGGACGGGCAGGTTCACCCATGAGACGTGCCACTCTCGCCTCGAGCTGGCATAGGGGATCAGCGACTGAACACTGGATCTCCCTATGCACCACAACCCGGACCCTTCGAAGGGTGACAGGTGGTCCTTCTCTGCCCACGCTTGCACAGGGGGGACGAGCCCCATCCCCTGCAGTGCTTCCACTTGAAGGTGTTACAGGACCAATGGAGGAGGGGAGCCCAGGCTGGGCACCGGACCTGCTGGTGCCAGGTGCACTCGCCAGCTGAGGAGGGACAGGTGGGTCCGCTGGGACCGGCCTTCCCATACGTTCTGTGATTAGGTGTGTTTAATTACAACATAAGCAAAACAGCATTCCAGATTAGTTGTAACTGCATGCAATAATATTCCCATTAACCCAACACACTAAGGTTACAACAGTTGAACAGCAAGCATAACACATGCATATATTGAACCACAGTGGATATTCCAACAACATGCAGGGATGTTTGGTAGCAACAGGCCACCATGATTGTGGTGTTTAAACAGGGCATACGCATCAATGTGAATGCAAATATTTATAGAACAATAGGACATATGTCCCAACAAATATGTAAGATTACACATACCCATTGAGGTGCGGAATTGCATGGTTTATGCACATACAGTAGGGTATAGAAAAAACATGGTTAACATCTTATAATTACTTTTTCGTCAACACTACATTCCTAGTGACTGCAAGTGTATATCCCCTACATGTATTATTACACTTGCCACCATACATTAGGTTGTGTAATGGGTTTGGCTAGTTCAATATATGCCTGACCTATATCTGACATACTAACTGTCCAGGATGCAGATGTTACTGCTATATATTTCTTGATTGCATTTATATTTCTTTATCTACATATCTGGGATGATTTCACATGACATTTTCACTTCGTTTTGTACAGAACCCTGCATTTCTTGACACACACTCACATTTCTGGGGAAAAATAACATGCTACACGTGTGCCAGATTTACTTATTCATGCCAGCCAGTAACTGACTGTTGTGGACTGTATATATGTTTCACAGCTACTAGCACTTCCATCACCCACTTTATATGGGACTGCACAACTCTGGCTTGCCAGCACCTTTTCAAACAGTACTGTTTGTATAATGCAAGGGTACAACAACATTTCAAACTCTGTGACACAGACACACTCCGGGTTTTAGACCTTCATTAATGACATTACACACTTTCTCACAGGCTCACTCCTTTATTTGTTTTAACGGTGTATATGGCAGACATGTTCAAGACATATTATACCTTTATTAATGGACAAAACTTCAAACCAAAGTGAAACGCAAACTAAGTTTTTCTTCTTCAGAAGAAGTTCAGTTGGAATAAATAGAACGAAAACATTAAACATACAGATTGGACTGTCTGTCTTTTATTGGTCACAAATGGTATTTGCTGGTGTACCTTTATTAATGGGTTAGAACACTCTTTTTTCAGGCTCACTCACTTATTTTATATGACAGTGCCTGCAGAGATATTATTCCAGACATATGTTACCTTTCTTAATCGGTTTCTACTCTCTTTTTCTGCCTCTCTGACGTTTTTATCTGGCAGTACATGCAGAGGACTTATTCAGGCAATTTTATGGCTGTATTATTGGACTACAACACTTTCTTTCATGCTCTCTCCCATATTTTATATAACAATACATGCAGAATAATCACTAACCTGCCTGGTGGCGCAGCCTTAGCAGCCTATCAGCATAGGCTTGCTGATTTGCAGCACAGTCACCTGCAGCTGTAAAGTAAATGAAGGGATATTGAGACATAGCTATCCATTATACATACTCCATTATCAATTCTTACATACTGCATTCCATGGCTACTTACTCAGTTGTGGGGCATCCCGCATCCCACGGGCCTCCTGTATCCATTGGTTCAGGTGGTCCTGCTTTCGTCTCTTCAGGTCTGCATGGTGGTGACGAACCTGCTCACCAGTCTGAGGAATGCCTGTGGCACTGGTGATGTCACGAGCTAACCGGTTCCAAGCCTCTGCCTTGTACTCCATCCCTTGGAACTGGCCCTGCATTAGTCTTGACTCATGATGGTGGACAAGGAGCCAAATCATGTATTTGAACTCCTCGATGCCCCAACGTTGCGCTCGGAAGCGTGTTCCCTCTCTGACACCAGACATTCTAACTGCAGATGTAAGCTACAATCAGTTATGGTGTGTATTCCTGCCTGTGGGGCTTAAATATGCCTCATTTCCCACACTTTTTTGTGACTGGCCATTTTGTAAAATTCTCGGCTGACTACAGACCTGCTTAGTAATGGCTAAACTACCATTTGTAGGTATATGAATGTTAACAGTGGCTGTTTCCCCTATGTTGTCATGGTTTAGTGGTACTGTACTTTGCTTGTGATGCACAGAGTCGTGGGTTCGAACCTTATCATTCATTTTATTTTCATACTGTCCAGACAAGCTAGGGGGTGTGGCTGCATTTAAGCAACTTTGCTCTATGTTGCTCCTTGGTGCCCTACGCTGCCCTGGTTGGCACGGCACGCACGTCCACGCAAACACATTGCACTGGGTAAAGCACTGTTAAACTATAGGCAACTCTATTGCGCTGGGTAAAGTGCTGTTAAACTATGGGCAACTCTATTGCGCTGGGTGAAGCGCTGCTTAACTGCAGGCAATTTTATATTGGGATCCTTTAAAATATTTATTTTATTCACTGATACATTAGCCATTTCACTGCTTTTTAGTTATGTTTAAACATATATGTTAGGTATTATTCCATATATTGATTTAAAAAATAAATACGAAAGGGAGTGGTGGGACTTGAACCGTGAATGCCTCTTTGTGCGAACGCTCTACCATTACGCTATTGCTATTTGGTGTGATTTGCATAAACATTCTTTCTTATGCTCTTCCATGTCAGAATTGCTAACTGTAGCTAAGCAATGGGCACACCCGCACACACGCGTGCAAATACGGGCAGCTATTTTGGGAATTTAAAAAAAAATGTATGTTATGCGTTTTAGAACTGTGATGGGGGTTTACAATATCAGACAGTGAGGTGTTGGGTGCAGGGACATTTGAGCAGACTTGCTCTTGTTTATTTGCTTTTATTTTCGACACTTGCAGGGGCGTGGACATTTAGACTGCTTGACAGTCGGACACGCCCCCTGCTTTCTTACACGGTCTGTGGAAGACTTACAGTTGACTCAGCATGCCCTCATGCATATTCATGGAACGCTGATGTCATACTGTTCAACTGCAGCCTCCGAGTAAGACTAATTAAGTCTTACACGGAGGATTCGTGAGTCCGGGGGCTTATCTTTTTTGTCTCCCATGTATTAATTACAGGAAACCTTCTAATGAATGAAGATGGTCTACTGAAGTCCAGGTCATCTATCCACTCAAAATAAATCCAATAAATAACTATATTTTCATATAACATTCCTAATGCAAATTAATGGAAATCTCTTTGCAGCCGACTACAAGATGGACAAGTTAAACCATTATGCAGAACAGGATCTGGAAATCAGTTTTGTCCTTGGGATGATTTCCCTCATACATAAGGAGATGAAAAAATCATCTTTACTTCTTCTTATGAAACACTTTCAAGAAGGTAAAAAGTGAGGTTTGGAGTTCAGTGAGAGCTGTTGGCATACACCAACACTAGCTACGGCTCAAAGAATTCATAAAAAGGATGTGCCATCATGAAAAAAAGTATTTATGGAGTATATAAAGAGTTCAAGGGTTCAACATACCTCTTGCTCACATGTAATAATTTGGAAAGAGAGCTCCAAATTGAGCCACCATGAATAATTAATGAGGAAGTTTTGTACATCTTGGTAAACTGTGCAGTGAATAGCATAACTTTCCATTGATCACATTTCTTTATTTCAACAAAAAATAAATAGACGTTCTATTATGTGCAACAGCTAGCAACAATTTTACTGAAGTGATCATTGGAAGTTTTGTCCAAAATATTGAAACTGTAAAAAAGTGAATTTATAAAAGGCAGGTAGAGCACAGATAAGTGGTAGAACATGGCCAGTTTCTTCAAGTATCACCAAATGGGGTGCAAGAAAGTAAGGATAGTCTTATTTGACAACAAAAAAAATCTTTTGATGTGGTGAACTGGGATTTTTTATTTGCGGTATTAGAAAAAGAAAGGCATTGGCTGTACTCCATGGATAAAATCTTATATTATGCTCTCAATTTTGACATGGCAATAAATGAAGAAGTATCTACTCAGGGGAAGTTTGTTCAAAGAACCTCACAGAGGTAGCCATTGTCTCCTGGACTTTTTCTGTTAGTGATAATACAGCTGGCTTTAAAAAAATTGACAACTGACTGGTGCCAAGCTATGTTTCATTTAAGTTCTGATTACTGCATTTTAATGACAGAAAACATAGATGTTTTACACATGGTATTACATATAATTGAGTCAGGAGTGGAACTAAATTACAGTAAAATACTTTTGTCTGGAGTTAGGAGGTGTTATCAAAGCTATAAAGAAGGCTTCATACCTAGGATTGTAGATAGGTTACCTTTACAAAGGGATGGTTATACAAAGCCTACCAAACATACAAAAAGGTAAATACAATTATACAGACGGAACAATAGAACATATTTACTGCACTTTGGGAAAAATAAATGCTATCAAGGTTATGATGTTCTCTCATGTCATACATATACCAATGTAATTTGACTTCCAATTACTAAAGAATTATATAGTTTTTTTTGATAAATACATAGGCAAAGCAGACAAATATAGAGTTTCAAGGGAGTTTCAAGACGACAATTGCTGACATTACCAAAGGAGGATGGGGTTGATTTATCTTTGATCACAAGTTATAGCTTTTAACATGGCACAATGGCTAAGGCTATATGAAGAGGATAAAGATGATGAACTTGGGTGGGGCTGGGAGGCTGTGGCCATGTATAAAGAAGCTGTATGGTGAATACATAATGTGGAGAAGTGGGAGACTAGTCTCAAATGGCTAGGTGATATGTTATAGAAAGTACCACTATATAAAACAATCTGTGATCAGTTGGAGATTAAAGTCAAAAATCCCTCATGAAGTACAGGAAGAACGAGAGGAGGCAGATATAAGCACTTGTGGGTAGTTAACAGAGATGGGCATCTTCAATAAGAATGACACAGGGCAAGAGGGGTGAATCCTTCATTACTGAAAGTTACAGAGGCATTATCAGGTTATAGTTCAACATTCTGGAGTATTCAATATATTGTTGAATGCACATATAGACTATAGTAGTGAGTCAGCTGATTAAATGCAGCAGTGCAAAAATAGTTTAATATACAAGGACATTAGACAATGCAGGAATATGAAAAGAAGGGACATATTACAGATATTTAGCCATACATGATGGAGTGGCATAAACTGAGTGATTCCAAATAGGGCAACATGCTGATCTCCATTGGAAATGGTTTCAACAAATGAAGCTCTTACACTTCTGATACAATATGCCCAATAAGATTAAGAGTGATAGTGGAACTACAGAAGTAAAATGCAGGAGATCTGGAGAAAAGATGCGGGGATGAATCTCATGTCTTGGGAGTATAGCAAGGCACAGCAGAGATCAAAGCCAGTATCTAAAACTGGGCGGAAATATTTAGAAAACCATTTACTTGGTCATGGGAACAGCTAGGACTGGGAATAGAAGGGGACATATTAGGACAGGAAAAGGAAGAAGTGACAACCAAATTATTGCTAGAATTCATTCTGAATACAGTGATACAAAGGTCAAAATGGGAAGTTTGTACATAGCATGTTTAAAACTGATAAGATGAGTCAAACATTATTATAAATGAAATGTGATGAAGATATATTGATTAAAAATGCATAACTAAATTCATTGTGTAGTTCCATATACAGAAATTCATCATGAAATTCAGTATAAAATGTATAAATATAAGTAAAATGAATTAAATTTAAATAAAAATGAAAATGAAAACTAAAAAATAAAAAATAAATGCTGATAATGAACTAATACATGTATATTACTAAATTACTAAGAGAATACTACACCCTACTTAATATACATGAATATACTTATAATGTATATAGTATACATGTAATATACATGCAAAATATAAAATATAATAAATATAATTAATATGGTTTTGCATAAATAACACGTGTGATATCTAAATAATAAAAGGAGAAATATGTAATGTGTTACCCTTAGATTAAATTATACATCTTCAGGAGTGGGTGTAAGCTGTAATCAATGCCCATCTTCTAGTGTATTATTACACATCTGATTTTATAGCCAAGATGGGTTTAGTAGAAATGTGGTCATTAAGACCGAGTGGTGTTGAAGCATCCATTAAAAGTTGCCACCACACTTCTTTATACCCAAGGAGGGCTTTGTAATCACCTCCCCTGGGATCCATCACAACACCTTCTAAAATGGCAAACTTGAAATCATGAGCCTCTCCTTGTTTTTCTATGTGCCTATATAGGGCATCGTTGGTGTCCTTCCTTCTGATGCTATATATATGATCATAAATACATTTCCTAAAGCATCTCTCTGTTTTTACTATGTAAAAACCTGTGCATTGAGTGCACTTAGCCAAATATATAACCATTTTGGAATTACAATTACCCTGTTTAAACTTAACTGTGATGTTTAACACATTCTCTATTAAAATGGCTTCCTCTGCTAGTATGTATGAGCATTGATTACAGCACCCATATTTTTTGGTGTGTCTACTATTTTTGATGACACCCTTAGCTATTGTAACATGTTTATAATATTCCAAGTAGCTCTTAAGGCAGAGGGCCTCTACACCCCTGGAAGGGCATTAATTGCACACTAACACACACCCTGGAGGGCATTATTGCACATAGAAAATGGGATGTCTGTAAAATAGTTGTATTGTTTTAAGTAATATTTTATTTTTTTAATATATTTTTGATGTAAAATAGTTCCTCCACCTAATGTTTCATGCTTGCTGTAGTATATGTTGATGGTGTTGGAGAAAGCGTTTAGCATCTAAAAATATATTAATAAAATAAAACAGTACTTAAAAAATACATAAGTAAGAAAACACAACAATTTTACAGAGACCATTCTCTATGCACTAGCAGAGATCATTCTCTGTTCACTCTCTTTCATACATGCTACCAGGAGGATTGTTGGCTCACATTCACACTTCACTCACTCATTCTCTCTCTCTCACACACACACACACACACACACACACACACACACACACACACACACACACACACACACACACACACACACACACACACACAGTCTCTTTGCTTTCATGCACGTAGTCACTCACACTTGCAGACAGAAACATAAACACACATGCACACACATACGTTTTGGTTTCGCTCGATTGATCCCTCTCTCTCTCTCTCTCTCTCTCTCTCTCACACACACACACACACACACACACACACACACACACACACACACACACACACACACACACACACACACAATCTCTTTGCTTTCATGCATGTATTCACTCACACTTGCAGACAGAAACATAAACACACATGCACACACATACGTTTTGGTTTCGCTCGATTGATCCCTCTCTCTCTCTCTCTCTCTCACACACACACACACACACACACACACACACACACACACAGTCTCTTTGCTTTCATGCACGTATTCACTCACACTTGCAGACAGAAACATAAACACACATGCACACATATACATTTTGGTTTTGCTCGATTGATCCCTCTCTCTCTCTCTCTCTCCTCTCAGTGTCTGTCTTTCACTATCTCATTCTCACATACACACACTCTTTATTTTAATTTTTTCTTTTTTATTTTACACTCACTAAACAGCAAAAGTGCTGCTTAGAGAGTGTAAAATAGCTTGCTCACTCTCACTTTCACTGACATGCATGCATGCATACATATATTCACACACAGACATAAACACACAAAGACACACAGACAGACACACACACACACACACACACACACACACACACACACACACACACACCTTTTTTGTTTATATTTTACACTTGTTAAACAACAAAACTGCTGTTTAGCAAGCGTAAAATAATGGCGACTTTTTTTTTTTTCCTCAGTCTGAGCTCCATTGCAGCTTGATATGTTGTCATGAAGCTGCAGACTCATTTTTCAGTGGGCATTACTTGTACATTAATACCCTACTGGAGAACTCTCATTCTCCAGTCAGGGTACTGATGTACAGTTTGCCTATTCTTTAATATCCCTTAACCTTTCAGAGTTTGTAAGTATATTTTCCAAATATTCCATTTACTAACAATCAGTCTGTTCTCTCTAGAGCAATATTTCTTCAGTTCCTTGTTAATTACATTGTTCATTATTTCTGTAATCTCAACAACCTCTGGGCTTCGTTCAGATTTTCAGTTTATTGTAATCATGTTTTTTGCAAACATAAATAATGTAAATAGGTTTTTGTAACATTTATTCATTCATTTTTTAATCATTATCTGAGTTTAAGAACATCAGCCCTTTCTTCTAATATTACATCTAAGGCCAGCTGTATATCTCTCTTGAAGTCAAATAACTTTGTACAGTTCCAGAAGTTATGATCCCAGCTACTTATTACCTCTTTTTTTACACCTCCAGCATTTGCCGTCTGCTTCTGGGATATTTTTGTACCCTACTTGGTGTATAAAAGTATTATTTGTTTTTTGTGTTTGTTTTCACAGGATTATTAAACGTTTTTAAGTACTCCAGCTTTTTCATTTTAGTTTTTGGAAGCTAGCTCTCTTTGTCGTGCTTTTGTTTTCAGTTTGTTAGTGGTTCTTCTTGGTTTTGTATAAAAGTATCAATGAAGACATTGCCAGGTGAACATTCTAAAGTTTCTAGACATTACTATTTACCCCATGCCCCGCAACCTAATATTGCAAAGCTGTCAAGGACCATGGTGAAAAAAACATAATACTGGGTTTGGAAACTCACTCTAGCTGTACAGAACTAAGTGCACAACATTTGAAAGGTTCACCAGTATCTTGGAGAGCAATGCTAATGCACAGGTACCGTCTGACACTGCCAAAATATTTTGTTCAGAATCACATGTTGAGACACTAGATAACATTAACTATAATGTGCTTGCATTCAGTATCAGATGTAACCAGAATAAATCGCAGTCAGCTATTTTGTTTTGTACATAGCTTGAAAAGCTCCTTGTGCTTTATGGGATTCCGGTTCTGCTCTTTATGTTTCTTACTTATTTCTCTTACAGCTGACACTGGTTTATAAGATAGGCTATTAAGCATGCAGTTACCCAGGCACAGGCCTGCTAGATGAATTGTTTTCCTTATTATACCTCAAGGCTACAGTGATGGGATACTGGAAGATGGATCTACACAATCTTAGAAACAAGACAGATCTGTTAATGCCATTGAAGTAACATTCAAGTTACCAACAGACGTACATCTTGCATTGCAGTTTAAGGGGTTTTCTACACTTCAGGCAACTCCTTAAATACCAAGGAGAAAATGTAAGTAGTAAGGGAAACATCACAGAAATGTCATTTTATTATAATGCAGTAATATACTTATCTTCTTCTTGATAAGTCCAACACCATCTGCACATTCCTTTAATTGCTTTCCATTTCATTTATGGATTAAACCAATTACATAATTTATCATGTTAAAATTAAATAAACTCTCTAATATCCAATTGTCTTTGTCATTTAGATAAAGAATTGTTAGTAGTGAGAATGCATACAGATGTGGTTTAGGTGATTACATTTATGCAGCTGTGTTTCACTGATCACACTTCTGCAAGTGTTTACCTGTCTTGTTTCTCTTCCAGAAGGGAAGTTATGACTGTAGTTATCATGTGTGGGAATGTAATGTAAATGAACGTACAATGGAAAGATGGGCAACAAAATGAGAAATTATACACAGCAGTGCATCTTTAAATTATTTCTGCAGTTATCCTTAACATGTCTTTGATGTACATTGGCCTTACCAGAAAGGATATTTAAATAGGACAGGAATACTAACAAAAAAAAAAAAAAATCAACATTTCCAACCATACACTTCTCTGGCATAAGTATTTTCTAAATATTTGGTTAAATGATCTTAGTGTGTGGGTTGTGGCATCTGTAATTCAGACATTGGCCTTTCTAAAGTGAATGTTGCAGGGTTTTCTCATGCATGACAAGATCTCAGCGAAATTCTGATTATTAATATCTGAAGCTTCTACCAATCAACGTCTTCCAGGCAAGCTGCTGATTTCATCAGAGTACAGTTGCAGCACTGAATTTAAAATGTTCCCACGCTTTCTTTCATCTTTAAGCATATTTGTTAACCTAAACTGGGATTAATGTAAAGTAATCGTGATGTGAAAATCTAAGTAGAGCACCTTTGTAAACAAAAACAAATTTTACTTGGGAAATGTATTAAGTTATTGGTGGACTGTGCTCGCCTGCTAGACACAACTGCCCCTTTTCAGGGGCAACCTGGGAGCACTGACTGATTAAGTGACTTGCTCAGAGTGAAAAATTAGGCAAATGAAGGTGGGAGGAATGAGAAACCCTTACCCAGAGCACAGGAAGAAGCACATTAATAGCTGTGAGCTTTAGTCCTCTGTACTCCCACAGACTAAAATGCCATAACGTTTTGCTCATTGATGTCTGCCTTTATGAGTTTCAGGCATTTAAACTGGTCTTCTATCATATTCTTATTTACAGTTTTCATAATTTATTTAGAAGGATCGATAAGTAAAACTGACAACATCTGAGACATTCATGCAGTATGGTAGGGATGAAAAATCAATAACAACTGTTGTATCCATGTCAGTCATTCGGTAGTGCTATCTTTAGCTTATTTTGGGTCTTAGAAAAACCAAACCCTCTCCTAACCAGCAGTGCTGGGACATCAACACACACACACACACACACACACACACACACACACACACACACACACACACACACACACACACACACACACAAGCACATTGTGGACACAGGGGAAACCATGCAGACTCCACAGAGAAAGCACCCTTACCTGGAACAGAACAAGAGAAGTAAGAGATGTGAGGCAGTGGTGCTAATGCCAAACCACTGTGCAGTATGTAAACAGAATTCTAACAGAATTACAACATTTGAAATGCTAAAAAAAAAAAGAAAAAAAAATTCATGAGATTGTGTTTCATTTTTCTACTGCAGTGCATTCCATATTATTCTCTGTTTTAATAAAACAAATGGTATTACTGCACTCGATCTCCTGCATTACCACTGACTGATAATTGGCACTAACATGTGCTTGTTACTGTCCACATTGCTTCTTATTATCACATTTATATCACTGACACAAATGTAGGGCTTTGGTCTGCACCACTAGTTGCTTCTGCTAGATTAGTTATGGAAGGAGGAAGATAAAAGAAGCTCCATTTTTAAGGATGGGAAGGAATTTGCAATTCCCATAACCTTAGCCTGCACTGTCGAAAACCAAACGTTAGGCCAACACACTAAAGAGAAAGAAGCATGAATGACATGCACCACTTATGTGACTGCAGGCTATAGGCTATGCATATATGTTTTCGACTCTACATATGTCACACACTGGCAATAAGGCTTGGGATACAGTCACAAAATCCTAACCTATTTAATATAGCAGATGTCATGATTGCTTTGGTTCATGGCTCCTAGCCACTGAAGCTAAGACACTCGCTCTTCTAACTTGAGGGGATCTCACCTTTCTTACAAGGAAACAAACTAGTAACACAAGGAACAAGCAAACTGATTTGGTGATGGCAGCAGTGTAAAGTCATGCGAGGGTTATTGACGGTCAAAAATACATACACATTTTAACTGAGTTTCACAATCAATCACAACCATGTAAAAGATGTCTTGATTTAATCATGTTGGGAACACATGCAACTATTTATTCATTGAGGAGAAAACTCAAATTGAATTTGTCAATGGAAAATGTTCATCTAAATCTCTGGAAAGTGACAAGTACCCCTGCAAGGAACAAGAGTACAGTTGCAAGACATCAGCATAGCAAATGCACTTTACTTCACAAAACATTCCATTTAGGTATGTATGAAATAAAGTTTACTTTAGTAGTTAATACACATTATTATTCTATTTCACATTTAAAAAAAAATACATTTTTAAAACTGGATATTATGCTTCGCAAACGTTTGCTACAACTCTTATTGCATTTGAACTGTTACATGTTCTACAGTACTTATACCCTTTCACATAGTAACTTGTTCTGAAGCTGATCATATCTTCATATTTTTTGAATTATTGCTCACTAGAAGTTATTTCAAGTAAAAGTTTTAATTTAGAGTGATATCATATACAGACAGCATTTATGTAAATACAGTGGTAGCGCTTATTAATAATTAATTACAACTGTATGATCAGGTAGATCCAGTTAAGTCAAAGACCCTTTAGTTTGGAGGATCTGGAGTTATGCTACCACAAAAAATATTCCATAGAGATATACCACTCAGAACTTCTATACTATATGAATACTTATAAATGAATAATCTTGACTAAAATAGGTACAGATGCATACAGAATTTATATGGGGTCTATATTATATCATCCAATGCTTAAAAAAGTGAACACTGATTGATCAACCTAATTTAAGCGAAAGCTTACAATCTCGAACTGTCAGATCAGCGATTTTTTTCCCAGGGGAAAAAATCGCTGATCCAAAACACATACACACAACACAAGCACACCAAACAAACAGAAATCCACACACATACACCTAAAATCTGATACTTAACCCCTACACTAAACTATGCACACACCACTAACTACCCGCTTACCTTAACCCAAACCCTAACCCTAAGGTCTGTCATTATCGCACACTCACCTCACTCACTCCCTAACCCTAACTCACTTAAATCCGCCCTAACCCTCATGTCCACTCAATCACACACACACCTAACCCGAGCCCTAACCCTAACTCACCTAAATCACCCTAACACTCACATCCACACAATCGCACACTTACCTGAATCCGACCGGTAACTTTCCACCATAACACTGAAAATACCGAAGCAACAGAAACAGACAACCAAATTCTTTCCCTAGGAAAAAATTTGAGTTTCTGCTGCTTCGATATTTTGCAGTTTCGGGAAAATAAGTTTGATCAATCAGCGTTCGCTTTTTTAAGCGTTCGAGGATATAATATAGATCCTTTATATAGACGCTGTACAATACAGTTTATAACTGTAGTGGTCTGAAGAAGTTCTCATAGTAGCATGAAAGCGCTAACATTTTAATAAATCCACACGTTTTTATCCTTTGCTGCCATGGTGCTTCTGTGGATTTTATTGGATCTTGTAAGCAATAAATGTAGCTATGTAGCAATTTGTTTCAACTCTGGTGATAATTTATTCCATATGATTGGACTACATTCATTTAAACACCTATCGCTCCAGTTTTGTTTATTTCCTGGTTTACTTAAGATCCTTAGTGCAGGTATTTGTACAGCCAACAGTCTTGCAAAGAAACAGAAGGTCAAATACCATTGGGGCTTAGCTCAAAATGCATGACATGTCACCTCAAACCAGTCTACAGGCAACTGAGTATAGGAAGAGTTGTCCTGATCATTTGGGATAGTTGAAAGATCTATGGCCTTTCATTTTCTTTGTAAGGTATCTTTGAGCCATTTTGGTTGAGCAATATGCTTGAATTAATACATATCAAAAAGTAAAATGGTCTGAGCTCACTAAAAATCATAGCAACTTCTTGGTTGTCTGTTTGAAGAGGAATCATAACCAGGAAGGCCAACTGGACACAGTCTCCTTTTAAGGGGCTTCCCAGGAGCAATGGCTGGTTAAGTGACTTGCTCAAGGTCACACAGTAGGCAAATGAGGGCCAAGGGAATTTGCACCAACTGCCAGACCAAAATGCCATTTATAATGCATGAGGTCGGAACAGCTTTTTTGCCCAATGCTACTACGCTTCATCTTTTCAGGATTTAACTGGACGCCATTTTCAGTACACAAGGTATGTGCATATTTGAGTACTTGCTAGAGCAGGTTAGTATCAGTGGATGATTAGACAACAATGCCCAGTTTTCTGTCATCATTGGACTTGGTATGTTGCACTTCTGTGATATTGGACTGGACATATGCAAAGTAAATGCCAAACAGGAGAAGGGACAGCACTGATTCCAGTGGTATCTCACTAGTTAAAATAAAAAAAGAGGAGCTAGTGGTCTTAAAACTTCATTGATGAGCTCAGTCACAATAATTGCTAAAAATAATGAAATACGGGTAGTGTTCCAAAGCAACAAGCCTTTATTCATCACAGGCAAGAAATCTTCAGTAACAAAAATTGCTTATCTGTGATGAATAGAGGCTTGTTGCTTTGGAGCACTACCTGTGTTTCATTATTTTTGGAAATTATTGTGACTGAGCTTATCAATGACGTTTTAAGACCATTAGTCAAAATGTTACATTCAGTGATAAAAAGCAACTTTTAGATTACTAATTTTTAATTCTGCAGATAACATATTGGTTTACCTAATTTAATAATACCAGCATGAGAGACAGTGTCAAAAGCCTTGTCAGAACAAGATAAGTATTGTATGTTGATTGACCCCTAGCCATAGCTACATTAACCTTTTCAGAGAGGCTTACTGGGTTTAAGAGAAGGACCTGTTCTTTACATAACCAAAGTGATTGAGGTCTAGATCAGTTAAGTCAACCATGTCTGCATCAATGAGCTTTGCTGTGACATGTTCAATGACACAGCATATAAGGCTAATAGGCCTCTAATTGCCTGGATCAGTGCGGAGGTCACCTTTGAATAGAAAAGTTACAGCAGCTGTTTTCCAGGTAATTCCAGCAACTCCATCTGCTATTTTATTGGTTCTGTCTAGTCTGACTATATTATAACATGGTGGGAGTATTTATTTATTTTTTTATTTTTGTCTTTGATAACTAGCTTTAACCAGATTTCTGTGGCTATGAAGAGATCAGGGGAGAAGTAAGTTATACAGGTGTGGATTATGGGATTTTGTTATAGACACTTTTTAGGTTAATATGTAGTATTTTAAGTCATAGGTGGTTGGAGAGAGACCATTGCTGTTTCAGGGTGCTTGGCAGCTGGTTAGTTGGGGGTCTGAAGTTAGATGAGTGGATTCAGGATTGGGATGTGTATCCCCTCTCAATATTATTTACCAGTTTGCGATGTGGCTATTGAAGGGCCACATATCTGGGCTTGAGTTTATATATGATTTTGGATAATGGTAGGGCATATGCTGATTGTTTATATTTCATTGTGCTAATGCAATTAATGCTGAGTAGGCTGGAGGAAATATTAGAGAAATGTGTTGTGATATTGTGGTTTACATATAATGAGGTTGGTGTAGGTAAGTAACAGTGGGAGAGAGACTTGTGATAGCTGGCTGTGAGTGTGAGTATAATGAGAAATGCTTGTGACAGTAAGTGACAGTGGGATATTTGGGATTTAGAAGGCTGTATGGCTAGGTGACTGTGTGTGGTGGGAGGAGTGTGGATGGATGGACTTATAGGTAGTAGGGATTAATGGGAGGAGTAGAGTAAGATGATAGGTAGGTACAGGGGTTGACAAGTAGGACTAGTAGCTAGTTATAGGGATTGATGGGTATAAGGAATTATTGATATGAATGAGGATGAATTGATATGGTGAGGAGACTGCTAGCAGTGTAGAATAGGTATGAAAACATATTAATAATGAAAAAATCACTTTTATAATAGCATAAACCAACTATGTTCTGCCAATTTCAGTTTATAAAAGGCTGTAATTATGTCATATAGTTTAATTTGTCTTTCTTAGCTTCCAATAGCTGATTCAAAATGTCTGGTGACTCACTGAGGCTGATGGACAGCTGCTGGCTCTATGGAAAGTGACTTTTATTTTAATATGTTCTTCCATAAGTAACAGGAGAGGCAAAAATAAGTATCCAACAACCAGATCAGCAGGTGCATATATTTCATTTGATGAGTCACACTTCTTACATTTTTCTTTTTCTTCATTTTACTTTTGTAATCACTGCTTTCAGAAAAAAAGAAGAAAGGAAATTTTAAAGAGTATGTCTGCTTTTTGTTTTACGAAGCATTTTCCAAAGAAATGTTTAGCTACATGGGACATTTTCTCAAAACAGCATTTTCTGATAGTAAAACCACACACAGACTTAAAGAGTAGTTCTGTATTCTTTTGATATGCAGAGGGCCCATTGTGCAGACTAATGGAGTTTCTGAAATAGTACATTTATCAATTTCTCTTTAGACCACAGATTACCACTTAAAAATATTTCTGAAAAATATACTGTACCCTAGAATGTCAGATGTCAGCTATACATCTATATAATGGACACCCCTGGTATTAAATAATAATGGAATGATTACAAAAAAATAATAATTTTTGATACTGGATAATTCTAGAGAAAAAGGGTATGACAAGAAAGAGTAGAAAGGTGTTGAAGAAGTATGCATTGTTTTTTTGTGATAATGGTTAACAGAACAAATCATTATATTCCAGATGAACAAATGTAGGCTACCTATTATGGAGTAGATCCCCCTTATAGACTTTTCAAACCCGGTGGAATGAGTCTCCATGGGAACAGAAAGTAAAAAGAAAAGGAACTATGTTTTTATTCTATCAAATCTACTGTTGAATTTCTGTGGATACTATGCAGGCAGACAGTTATCAGACGAGAATGTACACATTTTCAAAAAAGAAAAAAGTAATAAAAACATGTTTATTCAGGGTAGTGAGCACTTTCATCTATCAGACTTCATCAGATAAAAGAAACATTGTTTCTCATGGAGTCTAACAGACAAAAGTGCTCAGGACCTTGAATAAACTAGATAACATAAAGCTCAATGAAGGAATGCTTCTTGGTTTTCTTACCTGATTTTAAGATGAGTACATTCTACACTGGTTAGCTCTCTACCCACAAAATACCTACATTAATGCAACAGTGGATTAGTTTGAACAAAAAGCTTTTCTTTTTCTTTTTGGTTATATTTAAGTCCAAGAGATATCTCATACTAAGGTTGATGATATGATTTTACATTTAATAAAGGAGGTTCTAATAATCAGCAATTCAAGTTATAGTAAAGCTTTACGTTTTAATGCGGTTCTGCAATCTTGGCTTTAATCGCATCATATGTGACTAAATGATATGTAGTGAAGCTAAGGATAAGGAGAACATTTATACAGCTCTGAATATGGTGATTTTACCGAGGGAAAAGGGGACTAAATAATAGAATGGACAAGAAAATTCTTAAATAACTGTGAGTTTCTATACCTAGTTAAGAAACACAGGAAGAGACCACATATTATAGTCTGGTCAGTAACACCGTAAAGAACAGTCTATGCATTAATGGCAGAATAAGGATTTGGGAAAAGAAAAGCCTATGTATGACTATTTAAAAGATAAGGGGAAACTGAGACATTGAAGGGTGGTATCATAACAGTTGAAGATTCATTTAAGAAAGGTTCTGGATCAGGAGGAAACAATATCAGGGATCTTAATAAATGGGTTGAATGGGTAACTAGATTAGTAATATATAACACTAAAAATATGCTACTAAAAGTGGTGGGCCACAAAAGATTAAATTTGTATGTTGTATGCATGTTGGCAAACCAGATTTAGCATAGCAGGATACAGGATTGATAACAAGTAAATTAGAATGTTATTCTATAATTGCAAAGGTAAGGTACAATTATAAGTGTTTTATGGCATGATGTTACTCCTGGTGTCAGTCAGATATCAACAATGAGATTAAGGTTTAAAGTTTGCTAGAGGAGGGGCAAATAATTTTCTGGAAAACTGTAACGCTACATGGGAAAAGAAAGGGTTATTTTAGGCAACTAAGATATGCATGAATTAAACAGGGAGGTCTAATTTAAATTTACATGTGTGTTTTGTTTTCTTTCTAGAGATAGCCAAACTGGACAGACTACATTTTCACTGAAGGCTTTGGAAGAAATACATACATTGCAGTTGGATAAAAGATATTTAACAGCTTACATATAGCACATTTAGACATCAACTTTAATACAGACTCACTTTGTTCCGAAATTTTTCAATTAGAGACATTATATTTTTGACTAGTTCTTAAAGACAGACATCTGAGTAGCAAGGCTGCAGCAATCCTGTAAAAGTGAAGTTTGATAGTTCCATTTTGCAATCAATAAGTTAAAGAGCAGTATTGAAAAGAACATGTGGACTACCATTTATTGCAAATCAATTTTACCTACTCAAATATACTAACACTGGTTTGCAAGAGGCATATCTTCTGTACAGGTAACCAGAGTGGAAATCATTCTGTGTACTATCTTTGGTAATTATGTGAATTAAATAAGACTAAAAGTGAACCTGTGTTCCTTAAATTTATTGTATAGCATATACATGAACATGGAAAGTGTGTATTTTGCAGAGTTTCATTAGACAACAGTCAACAGTATTTGAAGAAACAAATAAACAGGAGTAAGCAAGATGGTATCAGTATAGTGTGTTGATCTCTGCACTGCATCATTCTGCAAAAATTTGTTAATCAGTTTAATAGGCATTTAAATATAAATAACACGGATAAATGATATGCCATTTTGACAAACAGCTTTGATCTCTAGTAATGCAATTTTATTCAGCAGTGTAACTTCTCACTCAGGTAGAACACACTGATCTTAACATAATTCAAGGATAATTCCACGTAGTATTCTTATTGGAAAGTGAATTTCTTAACTTTGATGATTAATCCTTGACTCCATCTGATTATCACTCAGCTGCAAGATTCTCATCTGATAAACCACTGATTTCAGAATGTGATTTTTTTAAAGGCTGATGTAGGGTGTTCTGATGTGGTAATGTGGTGAGTGTCCTTATAACTACCTTTATCTGCCTGCAAAGTGTTTCACTTTTCTGTTTTGACTCATAAAAACATCTCCTTCATTGTCTTTGCACAGTATTCATTAACAAGTATAGTCATGCCTCATACTTATCACCCCATAAGTGGTTAAGACAGAGTCTACACGCAGGTACATTTGGGGTAATCACCCATTACCAAACTAGATATCTAACTGGTTCTTAAAGCTGACTAAACTCTCTGCCTTACTAATGTGTAGTGACAATTAGTTCCATTACCTCCTAGAACTATAAAGGATTTTTTTCGTTTCTAGGCTTGAACTGCCAATCAGTAATGCAACCAGTGCATGTTTGTTTCTTGTGAAGGAGGAATGCTGTGAAAATCAATTCATAGTAAGGAAGGCATAACTTCATTTCTACAGCCTAGAGCCTATGGAAAATAGCAACAATGTAACACATGTATTCCTATATCCAAGATATTTTACTCTGGTTAATTACCTTGTAAATGCTCTCTGACTTCTGTCTAGCTTCTGAATTTGTGAGATACTATACATGCAGGCTGCATCATAATACCCCATGCTTGGCTTGATCTTACCTTTATATATAAATTGTAATACTTTCTTATCCTTGATGGTTATGCAGTGTGGAATATCCTTTATCACTGAGTATTTTTTCCTAATTATTAGATTCATATTCCCACCAAAAGACAGGGTGGCCGCAGTGGTGCAGTGGTTAGCATTGACACCTCACATCAAGAGATTCTCCAGTTCGATTCTTGGCTGGGGTGCCTTGTGTGTGGAGTCTGCATGCCCTCCCTGTGATCACATGAGTTTCCTGTGGGTGCTCCGGTTTCCTCCCACATCCCAAAGACATGTAGTAGGTGGATTGGATACTCTAAATTGGCCCTAGGCGTGAGTGTATATGTGTGTGTGTGTGTGTGTGTGTGTGTGTGTGTGTGTGTGTGTGTGTGTGTGTGTGTGTGTGTGTGTGTGTGTGTGTGTGTGCCTTCAGTGGAAGGTTGGGTGCCGGGATGGCAACTTGACACCGTAAAACTCCATTGCCAATCATAAACAGACAGGTGATCCGCTGTGGCAACCTTTAACTGGGAAAAGCCGAAAGAAGAAGAAGAATTCTCACCAGGTTTAAAAATGTATGCATTCATGCAGGAATTTACTTTTATTTTTAATTTGATCAACTACACTTAAGGTAGCTTTGATCATCTGTAATTAAATAGTTTAAGAAGTGGCTATTGACAGAAGGGGTACCCATCTGCTGACCAATGACCGCAGTGCCTGGAAAATTAAAATTAAGAAAACCGCAAACAAATGTGTCTTGCAGGGGGCAGCCCCCTGACCTCCCCCCCCCCTCACTCCTTGCTAATTATAAATACTAAGATCACACAGTGTTAGGGAAAAGGTGTATTCTCACCCCCATGATTTGTGCAATCTCACAAACCTGTGGGCAATCTGCTTAGTTGACCAAATTGTGACTACTAAAGAGATGTCAGCCAATCAAATATAGTTTCAAACATATTAAGTTCTCCTATATATGCTGACCTACTGAAGTTAGTCTAAACACAAAAAACATGAAACACGAGTAGTTAAGAAAAAAAACATAAAGATGTTGCAAAAAAGAGTAAAATCCCATGACTGGAGGAACTCCATGGTCAACCTCAGTAAGAAGCTGAGATCCCTCATAAAATCCTCCAAAGCTAGTTATGAAAACAAAATTGCCACTGACTCTAAAGACAACCACAAAGCATTCTATAGCTATGTCAAGAATCTAAATGGGAACACTCAGATCTGCTCTGAGTTACAGCATAATGGCCCTAAATATACAGAACCAACTGATATTGCCAACATCCTAGCAGATAGGTTCAGTGCTAACTTTACCCCTCTCTCACCCTCTAGAGGGCCCATCTCTATACCGGAAGAATACAAAGTTCCTATAATCACAGCTGCACAGGTAAAAAACACACATTCCAAAGCCAAGAACACAGCATCCATGGGACCTGACAATATCCCAGGCTATGTTCTACATGAACTACAGAATGAACTGGCACCCTACCTAAGCACCATGTTCAATCATAGCTTCACCTCAGGCTTTGTACCCACTGAATGGCGCACCATGACAGTTATCCCACTCCACAAAGGGGGAGTCATGACGGATCCCGGGAACTACCGCCCCATTAGCCTGACGAGCCTGGTCTGCAAGGCCATGGAACGTATCATTGTGGAACTCATAAACAAAGACATTGGTAATCTCCAAACTCTGGACCCTACTTAGTTTGGATTTGTAAAAGGCAGATCATGTCTTCTAAACCTGATTGACTTCTTTGAAGCAGTCACTAAAGCCATAGATGAGGGTAAAATGGTTCACACAGCTTATCTAGATCTCACCAAGGCTTTCGACACCATCCCCCACTCTAGAATTATAGATAAGCTCACTAAACTAGGCATAAATCCCTATGTCACAAGATGGGTTGCCAACTGGCTCATGGACAGAATCCACACTGTGAAAGTAGCGGATTCCAAATCTGACATCAGACCAGTGACAAGTGGGAGTACCACCGGGTTCAGTCCTGGATCCTCTCCTGTTTGGTATCTACTTCTCTGAAGTGCAGGCCAACACAGAAGGTCTTTGGCTAACAAAGTTTGCAGATGACTGCAAACTAAGAGCCATAATCGAAACTCCTAATGATGTGGACAAACTACAAAAGGGCCTCACTGAGACAGATACCTGGTGTCAAAGCCATGGCCTGAAGCTCAATGCCAAAAAATGTATTGTCATCCCCTTTGGTAAAAACTCTGTACCCATGAACTACCACATAGCTGGTAGTCTACTTAATGCCGAAAATGTGATAAGAGACCTTGTGACACAGGGGGACAGTAGTCTCTCCTTTGATAATCACATCGCCACAGTGGTCAGGAAATCCTTCTACATTGCTCATCTCATCACAAAAGGATTCTCATCCAGAAAAAAAGAGGTCATTGTTCCCCTCTACTCATCACTCATTAGACCCATTATAGAGTACAATGCCCCTTTCGGTATGTACCTCACAAGACATCTACAACAACTGGAAAGACCACAGCAATACCTCACAAAGAGGATTACTGGCCTCAAACAGATGCCCTATGCAGACCATCTCACAAAACTACAGCTTTACTCCATCGCATATCGCCTACTCAGGGGCGATCTCTGCCTAACATACAAAGCTATGTCAAACCCAGAGCTGTTGGACATGCTCCACTTAAAGAAATCCCAATCCCTCCGAGCTACATGCTCTAGGGACCTTAACCTTGTCACCACAATAAACAGAACATGCTGGTGGGATAGATTCCTGTCCCAGAGACTTCCCATACTCTGGAACAGAATACCTATCTATGTCAAACAGAGCTCCTCATTAGCACTCTTCAAGAAAAATCTTGATGATTGGATGGGAAATGGGAAATTCACCCCGGGGATCACTTCCGTGGCTCTGCTTGACAGGGGCACAGGAAAATAATTTTCTTGGGTGGCGAAAGCCAGGGTGCATTTTTTGGCTAGGCTTGTATGGGCCCTTGGGCTGATAGCCTAGTACCTACCTATGAACCTATAAAACACATGCACCAAGGCATAACCTAAGATTATGCAAAATGAAATACACTTGTTGACTATCTCTTTTGTATACTGAAATCACAACTGACTAAAAGAAGTACACTGATATATATATATATATATATATATATATATATATATATATATATATATATATATATGTGTGTGTGGGGTTTTATATAACTTTATCGATTTAATATATCGTCAAACCCTGGAACATTAATGACAAGAAAATTAAAATGTAAAGCCATTACAAAACCAAAATATCACAATTCACATAACTGAACAGAAGACAAGCAGAGGTCAACACCACTAACAACTTAGCAGTACAGAAATGCAAGTACTAATGCGACATCCTGCAACACAGTTGACACAGGCAGAGATGCAGGTGCACCAACAACAACACAACAAGTGTACTGCAGATAAACATCCAAACAAAAGTGCAACACTAAGCAGCATCCCACATGCAATCTGAACACTTCAACAGCAAGCCACCTGTGAGTCCGGTAAAAGTGCATGCCAACTGGCATTAAATGAAAGACAAAGTCACCTAATCCCCTCTGTGAACATCACTTGAAATAAAAACAGTGCATATGTTAACTGACATGCAAATAATTAGGTAGGTACACTTACAAACATGTTGACATCATATCTTCGATAACTGATACCCAGCCTTCAGGAAGCTATACACATCATACTCCCCTTTATGATCAAGCACATAAGGTGTTAGTGGTGTTGTACTGCATCTGCCTGCCTTCCATTTGGTGAGATGGATTGCAGTTCTTAGGTTTTTGCGATGTTCTTACATTTCGGTGTTCACGTCTCGACATTCCAGGGTTTGACAATACAGTAATTCAATAAAGTCATATAAATATATGTATATACATATATATATATATATTTTAAGGGGATCCAGTGTTTGACTGCCTGGGATGACATGATCGACAGACCACGATGCTTTGCCAGAGATGGCCTGCACCTGTGGCCCTTGGGATTATGGAAACTAGCTAAGGCTCTTGCCACCACTATAGTGTCTTTTTTAGGCAAGGTTCAAATGACAAATTCACCACCGTAACAGGTACAAGCAAGCAAAATCTGAGGGTAATGCTACACAATGCTAGACGTCTAAACCTCAAAATGCACTCACTCGAGGCACTCCTTAAAATGGAGAACATCGACATCCGTGCAGTGACGAAGACCTGGTTCAAAGCTGCAGAGAGTAGCCCTGCATTACCAGGCTATAATTCATACCACACCTTTCAGCCACCTAACCCGGATTGAAGCACTAAAGGCAGAGATGTGTCCATATTCATTAAGGATATCCACACCTCCAGGCTAGTTGCACAGCATAATGCATCTGAGATTATCCAAGTGCAACTAACTCTGGGCAAGACCGCAACCTAAATTGTAGCTTGCTACAGACCTCCCACCATGCCCCAGGATTCCCACTCCACATTTCTTGATACACTGGAAAATATTAGGGTACAACTCAACACCCTAATAATGGGCAATATCAACTACCCCACCATTGACTGGGAAAACTCCTCATGTACCAATTCTTTTGCTCAACGTTTTATGGAATTCATAAATTCCAATGCCTTGGATCAACTTATTCACACCCCCACCAGGGGCTGCAATATAGTAGACCTGGTCATTACCAACATGGGCGACCAGTGTTCCACACGAGAGGTCAATTTCTCATTGGTCAGATCCGACCACAAGCTAATCACCCTAGACATCCACATCCTGCCCCCCCCCCCCCCATTAGGGAAACCACCATAAAAAATGTCTCCAAAGCCAACTTAACACTTCTTAAGACAGAAGTGGCAAATTTATGATACCCATGCAGATGGACAATAGAGGTACGACTGCTGAATCCTACACAAATGCACTTTATAATGACTTACATGAGTACATGGATCGTGCTATCCCTAACAGAACCAAAATGCTATCCTCCAAAAAACGGAAGCCAATCTGGTGGTCCACTGCCATATGCAAACTCTACAAAAGAAGGAAGAAACTGTTGCAAAAAAGAGTAAAATTCCATGAGTGGAGAAACTTCCTGGTCAGCCTCTGTAAAAAGCTGAGATCCCTCATAGAATCTTCCAAAGCTAGTTATGAAAACATAATTGCCACTGACTCTAAAGACAAACACAAAGCATTTTATTGCTATGCCAAGAATCTCAATGTTAACACTCAGATCTGCTCTGAGTTACAGCACAATGGCACTAAATATACAG